>NW_027315801.1:33682997-33685497 GCF_026437365.1 Eucyclogobius newberryi | reverse complement strand
CAGGAAGCTGGAGGGCCAACAAAAATTGGTCTGAGGGCCGCATTTGGCCCCCGGGCCCTTGTTTGGACATGCCTGTTTTAGACCATATTAAAAGTACTTCTTGAACAAAAGAAAAGTCAGAAACAGGGTAAACTAAATGTGTAAGTAGTATCCGCACTAACCTGTGTCAGAGTGGTTGGGTTTGAGCGCTGCAGCTGCCAGCCGGGCCATCATGGGCGAGATCACGCCTTTGCTGGCTGAGATCTTCTCCATGATGGAGGCGGTGGAGAAGGAGGTCGGGGTGGAGGCCATGGCTCCGTCTGCACCAGCGCTGGAGTAAACCTGGCTCAGTGAGTTGGAGGTCATGGAGAGGGCTCCGGACGACACAGCAGATATGAGACTAGCAGCGGAGTGAGGCGGCGGCTGGAGGGGCATCCTGGGCATGAGGGGGAAGAATGGGTTCTGTGCAGCCAGAGCGCCGCTGGAGAGAGCCAGAGCCACAGGCATGTTACTGGGCAGCGTCTGGGACAGGAGGCTGCTCATCCTCTGTCCCGCACTGGCCACCATGTTGGAAGTGGGCTTCAGGGCGTGGCCGGAGGGCGAGGAGGACACGGAGGTGGTGGGCGTGGCCATCAGGTGAGAGGCCGTAGTGGACTGTGTGGTGGGAGAAGCGCTCAGACTGGAGTTCTTACTGCTGATGTTGGAGAAGTCCACCAGATCGTCGTTACTGGACTCCTCCGGTTCGTCTTTGGGGACCATGAAGGAGGAGCCGGACATGCCCATGGCGCCCGAGGAGCGGATGTGGCGGCGCTCGTGTTTGCGTTTGTGGGACGTCATTTGGCTGGTGGAGGTGAAGGTGAAGCCGCAGCCGGAGCGAATGCAGTGGAAGTGGTTGGTGGCCTTGCTGTAGACGCAGCCCTCGTACTTGCACTCCTCGTACTTGTAGAACTTCTTGAAGCCATCTTTGGCGTAGGCATCGTCCTTAATGTGATAACTCTTGTGCTTCTCAATGTCACACTTGTTCTTGAAGGTGAAGGTGCAGCCTGGACGCCTGAACGGAGCGGAGAAAACAGAAAAGGATCAAAACCCATGCACGTGTTTGGTGCAGCGGAGAGGAATGGAAGCGGACTTTGTAATCCATTAGAACGGCAGAGTCATAACAGAGGCAACAGTCGTGGCCCACATAATACCACCTGTATCCACAGCCAGGGGCCCGCAAAGAGTTTCATGAATCAAACCAAACAAGTGCCACTGATGAAGATTTACCAGGCAAGTCTCCCCAAAAAGTCTAATAGGGGCAATATTGCAATATCGGGGCCTAATCGGAATTTATATTTTGTCAAATGCAGCAAAGAGATGAATATGTAATGGTTTAGTAGTTGGTGAATATTGGTATTAATATTGGTAATGATGGGATTATTTTGAGGAGACTTTATACATATATAACTTTGAGACGCTTCTGACCTGCAGTGGAAGTGAGTGGTCTTCTGGCCGTAGAACTGGCAGCCCACAGTCCCACAGTCTTCAGTGGCTCTGAACCGTTGGAAGCCGTCGTTGATGAGCTGCGCGTTCTTCTTGTGGAAGTTCTCGTGGGTCATGACGTCGGAGGTGCTGGTGTACACTTTGCTACAACCCACCTGCGAAAAGCAAATCAAGAGCGCATCTAGGCCTGCTGCACCAACAACAGTTTCACTTTGCAATAAAGGCTGAAAAGAAAAGATCTGATATTGGGTTCAGACGGGGCACGGCTCAGTGCGGTTACGACAACGCTAAAGTGGCCTAGAAATGAGTGGAAGAAGAGGTTTTTTTCTCACGTAAACTGCTGATTTTGATTATTCACGCAGAATTTCACCGTCTCCAAAATCTACAAAACAATCGCATGAGACTAGAAGTACATGACTTGCAAAACTGGGAGTAGAGAGTCATATTTGGAGTATGAGGCGCCCGCCACAAAGTTACTGTAACGAGTTTCAGGGGTGAGTGGGAGACGCTACAGTCAGATAAATCTAAGGTTGAGCCTGGAGCCAGCAGCAACAGGGAAAAGACAGCTAATGTTTGAATTAAAAGCACAAAGTGTATATCATCCCTGGCATTTTTCCTGCACACAAACGGGGGTAACCTCTCCATATTGAGTCAAACAATGGAAAAAATGCTATTCTGTTTTTTTTCCTTTTGATCGTAAATCAAAAGCGCCGGTGCCAGCATCTGCAGGTTCTCAGCACAGTTAAAACAAGCCCTGAAATGTCCTAATAACAATTACGCAGTTAGAAAGGTTTAAAAGGAAAATCTAACTCTGGTCCTCCTCTACTCTCAGCTCAATGACACTTTTGAAAATAAGCAGATGTAAAAAATTAAACAAATAGGTGAATGATCTTCGACAGGCTGCTTGGTACTAAAAGATGAAAAATGTGCAGTTTATGTAAACAGCTGGGGGGATTTTATCCATGCCAATTAAGGAGCGAGAGAGGGGACTCTATAGGCCTGCGGAGGCGCTCATGTTGGGTCCCCATTTTTCAATTTT
>NW_027315801.1:33647997-33677997 GCF_026437365.1 Eucyclogobius newberryi | reverse complement strand
CATGAGTTATCCCTTCCAAGGACCTGATGGTCTCCTCCCCGAATGCAGAGAGGGGAAAAGCTGCACTCTGTTACGCTGTTACTTAAAGGTGCACTGTGTCACTTTTCTGGCTCTGCCGCCTGCTCATTGATTCGCTTGGAATTTTCCACAGCGCAGCATTAAATGACTAGGTGATGCCACAAGGCTAAATGACTGTTGAGATCTGTGGAAAGGCAAGCGGTAAGGAATTTTTAAACAATAAAAATGACCTTTTGCCGTACGTACTGTGGAACATTGCGGGAAAATTGGTAACATTAGGGCTGTTAAAATATCAATACAGCAATATATTGTGATGGATTTCTTGGCAATACGTGTATCGTTACAGGGAGGTGTTTCCTGATACTTTAAAACAACAGAAATACTTTATAACTTGATGAGTTATTAACCTGCCGACACGAGCATTAAGGCTGAATCTGCTGTGCTGAAAATATGTCTTATTCATAGGCTAATTGTATTCTGATATTGAGGCTATTATGAACAATGCATTTGATTATTCGACATAATAAAAACATCAATTTAGTAAATATTTAACACCGGTTTTAAGGAATATTCACGTGCAGTGTCAGGAAGCGTATCGTATCAACCTCTGAGTTGAGAGACGTTCTGGTACCACTTTCTTATAACTTCATACGCCTTAATAAAGCATGTAAATAAACTGAATTCATAATGAACAAATAGTTTATCAAGAATGATTCAGGCTCAGTTACTACTTAATTAAGGTGTTAGGTTCAGGAGATACGTCACTAAGCCTTTGTTCATCATGAATTCAGTTTTGTTCATGCTTTATTAAGGCTAATTATTTTGAACAGACTCCAAATCTTGTCCTTTCGGGGCTTGAGGAGAGAGTTTCAGCTTGTGGGAGTAATACAGGTGGTGGTAGTTTTTATTTGATGAAAAGTGCTTTGTAACTGCGGGTTTATGTCACATTAACGCACTGTTCCACTCACTGTTTAATCATCAATAATTGTGAATAACGTTGAGATGTTTCTTTTAACATCCAACACTAAAATCTGATATAGTGACAACCCTAATTGTGTTCAGATGCAGTAGAAGTACAATTATAAATAGCCTCTAATATTTTATAATAATTGAACCTCTACCTAAGTATTATTATTTTGTCCCACTCTTCCTTCAGCACTTCCTTCTGCTTCTGTTTGTCATGCGTCTGAATCCTAATGCATATCTGTGCCTCCCCTCCACAGAGAAAATGCGGCCTGACCGTGGAAATTGCCGTGGTAACCTGAACTAACGCTCTAAATAATGACACGAGATGGTTTTTCCTTTGTATTCCTCCAAGAACGTGTCTCCTCATCAGACTGTGAAGTGCGCCGCGATCCGTAATGCTTTGGGCACATAAACAATATTTATCGAGCGCTAATCTCCGGCTGATCGGGAGCAGACAGTGGAGATTACATCTGAAGACGGCTTCATTCAGAAAAGTGAAGAAAAAGGGAAGGAAAACACGCGGAGAAGGAGCATGGATTTTTGCCTAGTCTTTGAACAAATGTGCGGGTGTTTGACTAACTCTCTGCAGCCATATGCTACGGCAAACAGAGCGTTCTCATCTGCTTTGGGCTGCTTACATATACATGACGAGCGCTGGCATCGGGACAAGATTAATAATGTGAGAGGGGATTAAAGGCACCGGCAGATGTCTTCAGAAACGGATGAGAATGACTCGTATTTACAATTAACCCTTTCTAACGACGGGGCCGACTCCAGTGAGTGAGACCTGCCCTCGGCTCAGTCAGCGGGGCAAAGGCAAACACGCCTCAGGTCGCTGTGTAACGGCCACTGACGAGGTGACACGCTCTGTTTGTGTGTACTGCATCTTTTTATTCTGTCCTCAGCTAAACTTGAAGTCACCTGACCTCAGTGGGCTCCAGGAGACACAATACAAGGTTCAGTCACAGCATTCTTTTCTCTAAATGTCCAGGATTCTTCTCATGGGATGAACTTTAGAAACGTGTATTTACTGTGGAAGGGCACAATTTGTAATGATATCCATGAGTACTTTTTTTCACACTTGCTCGTTATGTATCTTTAAATAAAACAGTGAAGTAATATCCCATGTTTTAATAATAATAATAATAATACATCTTTTATTTGTATAGCACTTTTCAGGGACCCAAAGACGCTGGACATATACAAAAAGGGGGGGGGGGTATTTACAGACAGGGGGGGACAGCATGTACAATACACAATAATGAACAGATAAAATAAACAAGACAGAAGAAGGACAAATAAAATGATGGGGATGTAACGGGAGGGGGGGTAAAAATGTATTTAGTGTAATAAACCGTGGACTAATAACACTATTTGTGCAATAAACATGGGAAAGTTGAGGCACAAAACACCAATGAATTCGACACACTACACTGTGTAAGTTATTTAAAGAAGACTTATTCTGCTTTTGTCTTTTATAATGTATGACATCCGTGGAGCATTATTTTATATTTAAAACGTGTTAAATTGCAATATTAATCTAAAAGGATTTCCAGTTAAAAAAACAGGGCACGTCATCACAACAAAGTGCCGCACTGCCGGACCATAATGGCGTCCCTGCCTATAGAGCAGTGTTTATTTCTTTTTAATTCATGCCAAAATGGTTCGATGACATCGCTGAATCCTACACGTATCATTGGTTATGAAAAACAAAATTGGATACTAAAGTAAAAACTGGAATGTTGTATTCAAACATGCATGAATTGCTCTAAATACAACTTTCACTGGGTAAATATAAAGGGAAAACAGTTCCAACATGGTTAACAGCTCAATTTTGTCAAATGTACCTAATATTAAAATAGAATGTATGTTAAACGTTCAGTAATTGGTGACCACAGCTTTATGCCACACAGACAAGTTATTAAACACTTCTAAACAGCATTAAATGCCTTTCCACAAAATTAAATGTGTATTTGGACGGTGTTCAAAAAGGATGAAGTACTCACGCTCACCTGGTAGTTACACTCCGGGTCCATGCAGTGATAGTGCTCTCTGTACTGATACGCGCAGTGCACGTGGCCACAATGCTGACTGCCAGAAAACCTGCCAAACGCCACCAAAACACACACACACAAACGAAAATCAGTTTTTAATGCGAGGATATATTTCAAAGGCATTGTTCAGCGTTCACCTTCACAGTCGCCCTCTCAGACAGACTCCTGCCTTCCACACTGCCGCCACAATTTACCCGTCTGTCACACCAATTCCACTCAAATTAGCTCCATTTACTTCCAAAGAGACACTTATTACTGTGAAACCTTTTCCCTCCACGCACTCAAAGAGGGACGGGGAACCTTGTATTTCTTTTACCGAGCCGTGAAAAACCTTGTTAAATGAGGGCAGGTTAACCACAGACCAAAGACATCAGAAAAGCTCCTATTCATTCCACTAGATCTCTACATTTCAGTCAGTTTCTAGTAAAAAGGAAACTGCTTTGCTTTTTTGCTACAGTACTGCACTTTTACAGCGGCGATAATAAGCCTGATGATGATGACTCTTAAAATCCTCCAATTACGAGCAAAAAACACACAAATAAACATTTGCTCTTCCGCTGCCAAGAGCTCCGTCTGCAGCGCGAGAGAGAGAGTTTTTTAATGTCTGTTTTTGCCTTGTTAGGATTATCTCAGAACAGCGTTTACAGATCACTTTGCAAACGCTATGTGCTATTTTTAAACACTGTGCGGAGACCGGGACTTAAGTACATTTTGTTTGAAAGGACAGGATAAAGCGGTGATGAGCTGTATTTTCTCAAGTCAGTTAAATAATCAAATAATTGCATATATTTCTGTGCCTTTTTTAACTTACAAAAAAGATAACACTTTAAAAGAGGGTTTCTTACTCAAGTATTCATAATTCAAGACATTTAGTGCCTTTATCACTTTTTAATAAACAGCTCATTACAAACATTTTGTACATAGTTTATTAACACCCATGTTTTTGGCTAATGGCTTATTAGCATTTATTATAAGCACCTACCAATGCTAGTACGGTAATCTAAGTGCTTATAAACTATTAATAGTGCTTATTAACACCTTCTAAATAGTTTATGAAGGGACCTTATTATAAAGCTTTACAAAATCATACTTATATTTATGTTACTTTACTACTTTGTTCATAATGTTTTGTATATTTGCAATGTACAGTTTTGCTTGTATTATTTTAAGTATTACATATTTTGCCAGTCTGAATACAGCAATGTGAAACCTCCTGAATAGAAGCAGATTCTTACTTGATTTGAGTAGCATTATTTGGAAGTAAAAACACTGCTTCTTGTGTCCCCACCTGCCTAGAACAACATATAATATAACCTACATCACATATACATATACATATACATATACATATACATATACATATACACACTTGTGCACACAGAGCCCCGCGTCCCCCCCAGAGGCCGCGCCCCCCTCCCTTGCTGCTCGTTGCCCAGCTGTATCACTTTGCCTCTGGACAATTCCCTCTTGCCGCATCAGGGGGCCTAATGGGCACGCCACTATTCAGCAGCAGATTAAATATTAATATAGCCACCACGACACACACAGATTGCAGCGCATCTCTGGTTACAATACGGATACACGGATCAAAGTGCGGGGCTGGTAGCGGGTGCATGAAAGTATTTAAAAAGTACGACACTGACGGCAACAAATCTTTTCCACGCCGTCAAACTCGCGCGGCAAACGACGGCGGTGTTTTTTAGAAGCCTGTTTTGCAATATTGCCCCACAATCTCTTTGCAACATTTACCCTTTTTAAAAAGCCTCCTCTTCTCGCCTCTTTTTTCCTCAACCTCAACACGGAAATTGAAACTGTATCTGGGCTTATCTGCAGCCTCCCTGTGCATCAACCGCCGAGATGTTTAGACAAATTTTATGCATTATGCAGCGCAAATATCAAAACAGTTCTTGGCACTGCCAGCAGAAGCCTCATTAAAAATTCCTTAATTAAATCTTCTTGCAAAATGTAATCAGTCCAAGGAAGGCTGCTGCGTGTGTGCGCGGAGAGAGCAGAGGATGTGCGTGTGTGTCTGTCAGTGCCAGCGCTTTGATTTATGCCCTTCATGTTATGGCTCGGAGAAGTAATCATTAACGCCACTTTTCAAATGCGCGTTTTCTTTCCTTTTTAGAAACAGAATAAACAAACAAAGTGATAATCACCTTTATAGTCAGTGAATTGAGAATGGCCGACATTGTTCTTAGGCCATTCAAAGGGACGCCTCTCTGTTGGTGTGAATGAGTCCCTTTTAGATCAGTTAGCTTCCGCGTAAAGCTGCTCTAACCTCAGTTCATATGCTCGCTTTTCCAGTCGCTGCTAATGTCACAGAATAATCTTCACTCTCGCCGTTACAGTGAGTTCCCATTAAGCAATTTATCTTTCATTACATCCCTCTACTTCAGCCTAGCACATAAATTTGACTCTTTCTTAATTAATTTACTGTGCGTTCAACATTCTCGTATAAGTCGTGTTATAAGAGTAAATAAAACACAGCATTGCAGGGGCTGAGGAAGTGTTTGTCTTTTGCTTTGGACTGTTTCCTTACAGCAGAGAGCGGCTCGGTGAGGGATTTGCATACCTGGCAATATATTTCTGGTAGACGTTGACATCCTCGCCAGTAGGTTTATCTGGTGGCAGGCCATTCCTAATGCAACAACAAACACAAAAGAGACAGGATTAATGGCGAGGTCGCCCTGGCTGTTGTTAATAAAAACAAACTGACACAATATTTACTTACAGCCGCTCCCAAACTTTGCACTATCAATATGCATTTTCCTGTGGCATAACAGCGTTTCCATGTGGCTTATGAATCAGAGGTAGAAGCCGTGTACTTTGATGCATGGGCTCCCGACCAATGAAAGGCAAAATGCTGGAGCAAAGGGACATTAATCTTTTATGGGGTATTTTGGTGAGTGCTTGTATGCAAAATGGCATAATGGGGATGGGAAGAAAAGCTCTGAAAAGGTCTTTTCTGATATTCCCAGAGGGCCTCTGCTCTAATGCCGATGTCAAGTTGTCTCCAATCAGTCTAAAAGAAAAAGCTGAGACAAGACTTCAGCTGAAAGAGGCTGAGCCAGACTGTTACAGAGGAAGTTTACCTTTAATTTAGTTTAAATTAATGTTAACATGGTAAAAAGACAAAAGCAGTAGTGCTTTTCTTGTTCTTTTCACTGTGTATAGGATAAGTGTGATTACACAGTATTGGTTGTGCTTGGCTCTTCACAGCAGTGGCATTTAGCTCACTGAGAGCCGCTCCACACGGGGGACGACCCGAGGTTAATCTGGCCCTGAGGGGAAGCAGGCTGCCAGGCTCTCCTCAGCAGCCCCTCTTGGTTGCACAGGCAGCTCAGTGTTAGCCAAGCTGCGATGCACTGGCCAATCTGGCATGGCCACAGCTGCCCGCTGCCCGCGCTGCCCGCACTGCCCGCGCTGCCCCCGCTGCCCGCGCTGCCCCCGCTGCCCCCGCTGCCCGCGCTGCCCGCGCTGCCCCCGCTGCCCAGGCCTAAAGGGCCCGGGACCGTCCAGACTGAGCGGACACTGAGTCCCCAAACCTCTGATCACTTGTTTTAAAGAACGCTCACTGGCCCCTGTGGCTGGTGCCAGGTTAGTCATGGCTCCAAAGTAATTAAGGGGAGAGTTGTTACACCCCAGCCAAACCAAGAAGTCAAGTCAGTTTGCGATGACTGTGCTAAATCAGTCTCCACGGAGTACTACAGCGAGTAAACACTTCGTGTGCCTTTGCAGCTCATCATGTCGTGGATCTATTGGGCGCTATGCGCTATTTCACACTACATTCCTGTTGGCTGCGGTGAAGCTAGCAATTACCTGTGTTAGACTAGTGGAGTCTCAGGAGCAGTAAAGTGGATGCAGCCTGTACATTAGTGTTTCTCTGAGAGATGAAGTGTGAAGGACACAGTTTGGACAATGATCAATCATTAAAGGTTTTTAATGTATTTTACTTAGTTTTTTTGTTTTTAGAATTGAAAAAGTGTACTTTCTTTTGCTTTCCCCAGTAGTGTCCAGACAAACAGCAGTGACTTACTTGACAGAGGACACAGTTCCAGAGGTGATGGAGTCAGTCTTGGAGAAGCTGGACTTGAGGTACTCTGCAGTGCTGAAGCTGAGGTGTCCAGTCTGGTCCATGGTTAGACCAGGGGTGATGGCCCCTGCAGCCCCTCCAGTGGGGACACCAGGTGTACCCGGGTTCCCTGGGACAGAGGCCAGGACGTTGGGCATGAGCGAGGCCTCAGGGTTACCAGGCATCAGCTTCTGTATTGTTCTGACGTCATATTTGGAGGGGCGCCCCCCTTTGACAGTCTTGAAGGCGATGGCTCCGCCCATGTCAGGGTTTCCGTCCCCGGGTTTGAACAGCTGTAGGTACTTGACATTCTCCAGATCGTACTTGGAGGGACGTTTGTAAGCGTTACCATTCTGCGGCTGCAAACTCTCACCCCTCTTCAGCTTCTGGATAAAGAAGTCATATTTGGAGGATCGTGATGCCATGTTGGGCATGTGCATAGAGGGCGTGGAGTGCTGTGTGGCCCCTGCCTGGGGTCCTCCACGAGACTTAAGGTCCAGACTGGAGGGGAAGATCTGAGCCTCGGCCCCCGGCAGGCCGCTCTGCAGCAGGGCGCTCTTTTCTTGTGCCATCTTGGCGTTGAGGTCATCTGGTTTGGGAGGGGAAGCATGCAGGGGCCAGGGCAGGGTCTCTCCGGCTCTCAGCTTACGGATGTACTCTTCATACTTGGAGAAGCGAGCGCGGCGGGAGGCCTCCTCGCTGCTGAGGGACGAGGGGTCTGAGGTAGACGCTTTGAGCTTCTCAAAGCTGAGCTTCTTGGTCAGCTCATCCCTTACCTGCTGGTCATCATAACCAAACATTCCCAGAAACTCAGTCATGGTGTTGGCTGCATAGTCTTGCAGGGCCGCGGACTCTCCTGGACAAAAGAGGATGCTGCCGTTAAAATCGCTACACGTTCATTTGATTTCAGAGTACATTTTCACTTGTTCAAGATTGTTCATTACATTAATAATGACACCAATTGATCAAAAATAATGATAAACATCACGTTGACTTGAGGTCACTCCATCAGTTTAATGAATCACTTTGTTTAGTCACTTTGACTGATGCCTGCTCAACAAATGTCACACCACTTAATTTATGTTTGTAATTTAAAGTTACAGATGAACTGATTAGGCAAGGTAAGTTTAACTCAATACACACATTTACATTGTCATGCACAGAAACTAGAACAAGCCCAAATCTCCACAAATCTGCAGCTTTGAAAAGTGCACAATGACTCTGCACTCTTCCTGTTCTGCACACACGTGACACACCTGCTCTGCAACTAACCTAAATCTATAGGAACTTCCTTTATGCATTAGAAAAGTCCACGCAGGGACAACTACCTCAAGGACACAGCTGGAGTGTGGTCATTAATGTATAGCTTAATTGCATTATGTTGCGATTAATTCTGGACCATTAAGTTGCAGGTTATTGCAAAGCTCCATTGAGTAAAAGGGAAAAGACAATTGAGATTTCCGAATTAATGTTTGAAGTATGAAGAATTTCCAAAAAAGGCCTCATCTAAACTGCTTCGTTCGCCCGTAGTGTCATGTTAAAACCTTTACATTTTGTTTTATTGCTTTCCTCATGGGCAGAGTGCACACGATCGGGCCAGAGGTAAAACCACCTACCGCCGGCGTAATTAATACACAAATATTTCTTCTCTTGTCTCAAATTTCTTGCTAAATCAGTCTCAATGGCCCCGGCTTTTCACATCTCCAGTGCAGCGTGTAAAATAATCCCTAAATTTCCACTGGCAGTGTTGTGGAGTGTGGCCCCCGTTAGCGACAGATCAGTATGAAAGAGGAGAAGGTGGATCGAAAGGGCATGAAAAATGTAGGAGAAGTGGATGAGGGATTTGAGAGGAAATACCGCCATGTTTGCAGCCGATCGCTTGAGCAGATCTGCAGTGTTTTCACATGTACCCTGACCACAGGCTGACACGCTGCTGCTGGCCTCAGTCCTAAGTGAGGATCCAGTTCACTTCACACCATTGTATGTTTGGATGGCAACACTTAAAGTTAGACTTTTGTTTTTTTCTTTAAATTTCCCAAAAGTTGCAAGTGATCACTGAGTAAATGTTACTTTTTTTTAATGAATGTGAATTTAAATAGGTAAAAAAAAAGGATTTACTGCGACTACACTGGCTTTACTTAAGTGCTGCAGCTATTACTAATATTGCTACTTGTACTACTTCATCTTCTGCAAGTACTGCACTTGAATTCTCTTAATGTATGCTACGATTCTATAAGAAAAATACAATTCACAATTAAGAGTTTCCTGCAATGATTATGGTAATGAGTATCTTTTTCTTCAACTATTACAAATATGTGGTTCAGTAAAGGAATCAAATTACTGGAACTTAGACAAAATGTCACCCAGACAACCGGATCTACTTGTATAAAATGTTTCCTCAGAAATACATTTCTCCTGAGTGTGTGTGTCACTTCATAGGTATGTACTGTTACTGTTACTGCGTTTAAAAGTCCGCGCCAGTGTCAGGTCGACGTGTATCATATCTCTGAAGTTGTAGGGCGGCAGAAAACACCTAACTTAAAAAAAATAATCTGACTGCAATACTGAAGCACAAAGACAGTGCGACTTGTGTAGGGAGCGTAACATTTCAACATCTGAACTCAGGCTGGATTCACACGTGTCTTGTCTTAGTTTGGTTCTGGTTTGAAGACTTCTTTTGGCCCTGGTTCCAGTTCAGAGTTCAGTCCCAATTCTGATGTGCTGCAAGTGTAAAAGAAAAGTGTTGACTGACTCGAACAGGAATTATTACTACAAAAGTCTCATACTGTGGTATTATGTCAACGCAACTGTACGGGCCACTACTAGTTTATCATCCATAGTGTTTTTACTTTATTCATTGATGCCTATGGAAAAACTGTGTATGTGTATTCATCTCACTCTTGAGTCCAATCATATTGTTAGAGCATCATTTTACACGACCAGAGATTATTTTCGATGGCCAGCGCAAAACGGTAATTCTGACACAAACAAAACGGGCGGTTTCTTTCACGCACGAGCTGATATTGCTGTTCACATTCTATTTGCTGTGTGTCATTTTATCGTGCGCTCCTCAAAATGAGCTGGAGTCTCATCAGTGTCATGCTATCACTAAAAGCCCCATGATTGTACGTGAAAGGATTAGGACTGGGGCGACCACAGATAACCTTTACAAAACACGGTGTAAATGAGGTTTGTACTCAGCCCTTATCTGCTGCTGGTTAATAATGTCATGTGACTCCAGGTGTACAGAGGAGCATGACTTTGAATTATAACCAAACATGTTAAATAGCCATGAAATATCTATAACAATGCATATTTTAGAAAAGGGAAAGTAAAGGAAATACTTCAAACGAGCCACAGAAATAAAGATAATCGAACTAGTATTAGATTTTGTTGTGTAATTGAAAAATATTAAAGGGTCTATATAGTTTTACTGGCTATTTGAACTACCACTTCAGCATCTTTGATAGAAATATGACTTTGATTCGAGCCGGTAAAAGCCAAACAAAAGAGTTCCCGTTTGACTTTCTCAGTTTCAGTGATATCAACTCCACACAGAAGTGCTTCCTATCTCGACACCTCCTGATGCTGAAGTTTACACACTAAACAGACCGGCCTTGTCTGCATTTGAGGCAATTAGAGGACATTTTCTGAGCGGGACATGATAACCGGTGGCTTGATATGTGTGGCACTGACCAAACATGGCGGTCGGCGTGGCGGTCGGCGCTCACAGCTCTGAGAGGCAGAGGTGTCACGGAGATAAGGGCCATGCTGGGAGCTATATATGGACTAATCTACAGGCACAATGGAGTCTGGAGCGTGACACTTTCGAGCCCAATACGCCGGCGACGAGGAAGTTCATTTACTCATTGTTGAGATTTCATAGCTTGCACTTGTAAAAAAACACTGATCTAAGTCATAGTTTTTATCAGTGATAACGCACAAGAGGTGGTCAGCTGATCAAAATATCCATTATATTGTGGTTTTTTTAACGTATGAAACATATAGTTTATTAAAAAAAACAAAAAACGTTTTTAATCACTTCTGTAGGTAATTAACTAATACATTTAAAGAAATTTTTTTGTTGAAGTGACATAACATCGCTTGATTATTGTTGTCGGGTTCTCCAAGAAAACATTTTAGATATTTACTGTAATTAAATCAGTATTGCCTAGTCCTTCTACCAATGTATTAGTATTTTAGGTACAAAAGGCCTAATTTAGAATCACTTAATAATTGATTTTCAGTATTGTGTCTGTTCCAAGCTTTACATTTTTACTGTGAGGGTAATTTTTTTACTTATTCCAGACAATAAGACAAAAACAGTGCATTATGGGAGACAAATGCAATTTAAACGTCTAAAGAAGTAAAAAATGAAATACACTACAGTAGAAGGGTTGAACGCCGCAAGATTAACTCTTCATGCTACACTAATTTAAACACTTTTTAAAAAGCTATTTGCGTTTATGTGGGCAAATCAGTATAAGTGTGTTTGTTTAAATGGCCGCTGGTATCCTAATAGAGCTGCTTTGAATAAATGACATGATGTGCACGGGCTGGGCCTAATTTGACACACACTAAAGTGCACATCGCCGCCGTCGCTTCAAACTTCCACCCTGTTTGCTTAGTTAATTAACAGCCAGTAAATAGGGGGGGCTTTGAAAACGGCTCAAAATGAACAATAACCTTTCCGTGTGAACCCTGGATCGCAAATGGAAGTCGTGGTCAAGCCCGTTTGATCCACTGCAATCTCACTCGCCGCTTTTATTCTTTTTTTTTTATTTTTAATTCATTGTTTTTTCCCTCCCAACGACTAATGCGCCATCTAAATTATCTAGGAACTTTTTTTGTCTGGGGTTGGGGCTCGATAGGGGAATCCGCACGCCGCCGCCATGTGAGGAGTTAAATGTTTTGAAGGTCGCACTTTCTCTCATTGATCTTGCGATGTTTGTTAATTACATTGTCACTGATGTTGTGCGAGATAATTAAGCCACTATGTTTATATGCATAATTGTGTGCACTCCGCATCAGCCTTTGAAAGACAGCGGCGAGAAGAGGAGAGAGAGGAAGGGAAAAAAAAAATGTTTTAATTGTGTGTCAAGGCAAAACATGGCAATATAGATGCCCTAGTTACAATCAACAAAGAAAAGAAAGCTTGAGATAGTCTTTAAACATTCACGCTAGCAGAGTAAGTAAAGAAGAAAAAAAAAGGACGGAAGACAATGCATATTTAGTGCTCATGAAATAAACACAAAATGACTAATTAAAACCACAAAGGCTGCTGCTTCTGAAACTTGTTTTCTCAGAAGCCCCTGCTCTCAATTCTTATTTGTGCGCGGCCAAAAGTATACTAGAAATCAAAAAGATAAGCTGTTAAAAAAAAAAAAAAGACCCAGCGCTGTCTACATGTGTGCAGATGAAAGATCCAGAAGTGAGGCGCAAAACAAAACTTGTCTTTTGTACCGCAACAACCGGTTTCACCTGCAGAATGCACTCTTCCCTCCTTTCTATCTGTCGCTCTACCTTTCGTTATTGAACCTGTTTTTATGGCTTTTACGATGTATTTTTAACAAAGGCGCCTTGTCGGAAAGAGATTTGAGGTCATGGAGTTTGGAAATGCACTAAAAGATTGTGCTGTAAACATATTCGGCTTGAGAAATAAACCTTATCAGTGTAATAATGGTGAAATTATACGGATGGAAAATGTCATGGCGTGATTAAATAAGGGGTTATCGTGATCACAAGTACAGTTTTTAAAGAATTTCTTATAAGAAAGTCGAAGGTGCAGAGATAAGAGTATTTATTGAGATAGCAAAAGTTGAAAAGTAACTATACAGATAAGTTTTAGGCAAAGAAATGTGTGGTTTAGAAATTGTGATAGAGTCTTTGTTAGTAAAGTATTTATTTTCTATTGTTATTTAGCAATATATGCATTCTGCCGTAACTTTGTGGTGAATATTTGCATTGACCTTTCCTTATTCTGAAGTGGATTTGGTGTATTTCTTCTTCCACAACTCAAAAATAACACATACTTTTGCTGTTTGAGTGAATTTGCGAAAAGGTGCTTTCCAAACACTCCTCCGCCGTGCGTCGTGACGGAGGAGCTCGGCGCGCAGGCTAACTTTAGTGAGCTTAGAGGAAAATCAAAGACGCAGTATGTAATCCGTGTGTAATATGAAGCTTAGCGTGGACCAGCCATGCGCTCTGGCCCTCAGCTGCTGCCGGAGCACAGACAGAGGCATGTTGTATGTCTACTCCATTTATGCATTTGTTCATACACACACACACACACACACACACACGTACACACACACACACACGTACACACACACGCACGAGTTCCCCTGTCCCCCTGTGTGTGTCTGCACTGGGCTATTCATCGCGGAGCAGCGGGGAGGCTCTTCCCAATAATAGGCTCACTTAAGTATATGTCACCTGCTCTCCAGTCAGCGCGGGGCTATTGAGCACAGCACTTGAACTGGACCCATTACATGTTTTTTACATTTTTACATGCTGGTGTGTGGGGATTCGCCTCGTCCGCACAAACGGCCTAAATCCGCAGCCGACAGGGGCGATTCTCTGAAAGGATGAATTTCACTCCCTGAAATGTCACGGCACAGTTTATGCCTCGGGTTCTGTTACTGATGAAGCAATGTGAGAATAGTATCAGTCACGGAGAAGGCCAAAGTCAACAACAGCTTTAAACTGATATAACTAACTTGACTGTAACTTGTCTTTTACATTTACCACTTGAAATCAGTCTTTAATTGACTTGAAAGAATTGATCTGGTTGTTGTAAACTCTTTGATGAGACACAAAGGTGTGACCGGAGCCGTTACCTGGAGCGGAGAACTGTGGTCGGCTCTGGCCCTCACTCGACCTGTAGGAGGAGGTGTCTTTGGGGGGCCTCTCCACAGTGTCTTTATCATCATGGTAACTGTCATCTTTAGAGCTGGTGAGCGGCTCCGCCTCCTCGCCGTTGTCCTCATCGTCGCTGCAGCCTTTGGGCTGTACCATGTAAACGCCCTCTGGAGGGCAGTCCTCGTCATTGCTGACTCTTACTGAGCTCTCTTCGTCGTCACCGTCGCCCAGTGGCTCCTCCCCGTACTCTCCGTTCACCCACTTCTCGATGGCCTCGCGCCTCTTCTGGTCCTCCTCCAGGCTCTGGCTCAGGCTCAGGCTCTCAGGGAAGTTGGTCTCATTATCGTCGTAGTGGGAGCTGCCTCTCTCACTGTTCTCTGCTACACTCTGGTCTCCCTCGGCATTCTGGGAACTACTGTCGTACACCACCTGGCGGCTCAGCTTGGCACAGATCGCGTTGAGTTTTAGGCCACCTTTCCTTTTGGAGGCCATCTTGGGTTTTCCTGAGGTCGGTTCAGTGCATAAACTCCTTTCAGCTGCGACACAAGAACAAAGAGGAAAGGGAAATCAGTTATGGTTGAAACAATCATTTAACAATGCGCCTAACTGCTCAGGACACTGTACATATGTGGCTTTATCAAAACAATCTGAGCTGCACAATGGGGGCTGCAGCTGCTGCTATTATTAACCTGTGAGAGCTCTTCACATCCACCCTGAGACACTAAAGTACATGTGTCTGTGGTCAGCCCAGTGGAAAACAAGCAGAAAAAGCCACCGTGAGCTGAGACAGATAAGTATCAGACCCCCTACTGCACTACAGCCCCGAGCAGAGCCACATAATCCTTCACACCACTGTAGGCCTCTGCCAAACGTTCTCTCTCACCTCAAGAGGCTCCACTGCTGCCACTGAGAGGGCTGCACACTGTCCCGACTGCCACACACGCTCTTGTTGTCAGTGACTCTTTTTTAACAGCTATTTTAGTGACGCATGAAGCAAGAAAATGACAATATTCAATCAAATGTAATGAATGTGCATGAAATTGTATGTGAGTTTTATGCTTGACACTGTAGAGGGTTCAAATTGTTCTTTATGGGCATTTTATTTATGGGTTTCAGCTTTGTGTTTTTGAAGACGTTAGAACATTAAAAATATATGTTTTGTTTTGAATTGTTAATTGCTATGACAAAGGTGAAAATCATTCTGAAACACATTGAATGGTATTAAACTTAGCGACCTCCACGGGGACGGGTGAAGTATTTTTTTTTTTTACATTTATTGTGAATAAAAACGCCTGTTCTTAAATATATGACAGAACACAACTTGTGCTCCTCAAAGTGACAGACTGAACAGTGTCATGTTACTCTATTTCTGCACGATCTCTCTTTGCACTCAGAGTTGAACTTGTTGTCCCCTGTCATAAACGCAGCCTATAGGTACAGCATGTAAAAAATGCTTTACATAGGAAGACACAGAGCAGACATTTCCCCCAGTGCGGCCTCCGTGTGAACAATAGGGCATGCTTTGGGACAGGAATGGGTGGCATTATTTCAACCCAAGTGGGGCTATCTTTATAACATGTCCTGTGATGAGGCAGGAGCAGCTGCTTGTGGCATTCCATGTCCAGGGCCTTCCTTTTTAGGGCAGAAAGTCCACTCTGTTACCTTTTACTTTACACCGCCCCACCACCACCGAGCTTTTTCCACACTCAAAACTGCAAAGAGATCATTATCAAACGCTAAATAACGGTGCAAATACCAGCGCGCAGACGATTGTGAGCAATACGAGCGATGTGGTCTTTAAAAGTAGAGCAGATCAGTTGAGTCATCTACTGTATAGAGTTTGAATAAAGGACAGAAAATATATAAGTTAAAGGAGACGTAGCATGTTTGTTTTTTCCCAGGTAAAAAGTTGAACATAACATACATTGTGTTCATTCCAAACAGTTAAATGAATCTAAAATGGCTTAGTAAGCTTAGTAGCTCATTGGCTTCCTGTTGAAAATTGCAGAACTGCCTCGTCATAGTAACATTTAACATTTTTTACACGCAGTAGATTTATGTTTTTACCTCTGAAACACAGATTGCGTTTTGCCTTGTCCCTGAAAACCTCCCGCAAGCAGGGTTCAGGGTCTGTGGATCGAGCCGCACATTTCCACTTTTACAGTTACATTTTTATATAAATCTAACCTGAAAAACCCCATACATATCATCGAATTATGAATCATTTCAATTAAACCCCAGATAATGTGTGTTTTTCAAGGTATTTATCCATAGTTTTTCTTACTTTATATATTTTTTGGCAATAAAAAACTACAATTTACTACAACATTTCCACAGAGATAAGCATTCCTCAACCAGAAATGCACCACGATTCCAAACTGCCACTTATGAGTCGTAGCCCGTTTTTATGTTGAGAAATGTGCAATACCAACAGTAACTAACTCCTATCTTAAAGACCCAATCCGCTTTCTCCTCTTCATTTCCCCCCCACGCCGTAAAGCGCCACGAACAATCACACGTGAGCCATTGCCGACATTATGTAAATCGCACCGGCGTGACATAAAACCGCATTTTCATTTTCTTTCGCAAAGCTCAAAATCATTAGAGGATATTTAGAGTTTCGTGATCGCCCTTCTGCTATGACAATGTCCCCGGCCGCACACACATGCTTTCTCAGTTACACTATTTACTCTGCTGGCTTCCTGTATGAAACAATGAATGCAGGAGTTATGGCGTTTTGAGGGGGTTGCACATTACTGTACAATTTAGTGCTAGACAATCGCAGGCCCCGGGTGAAAGGGTCAGCGTTTAGAAGACAGCAATTTTGGGGAAAGAAGAATCAGCTGGAAAAACTATTAGGAAGTGGAAGACATAAATTTTCAAGATTTTTTTTTTTTCCCCCACAAGGAAGATTGAGGTCATTTGGGTGTTGCAGAGGAGGTCACTTTTTCTGTTTACAGCGTTCAGTATTTCATGCTTTAACTACCGATTTCCTTTGCATTGAGAAAGCGAGCTCCTTGTAGGAAATGACCCCTTCATAGCTGTTCAGGGACTAGTCGCAGTGTTGAACAAATGCCAAGTTTTAAACATTCTAGAAATGAGCATTTATAACACATTTCTAATACAGGCCACTGCCAAGGCAACGGACGGCTCTTGCAATGGGAAATAAAGAGTGTATTTGCGGTAAATGTGATGAGACATATATTAAAACAATGAAAACGTTTTGCAATTTTGGTTTTGGAGACATGCAAAATGAGGAAATTAGAATAAAACTATTAAAATGACTGCAAAATAGACAGAAACGTCCAGTGTTAGGATATTTTGGCCCTTTTGTGGTTGATTTTTTGGTCCATTCACGTTTTGTGCAATACTTGAACCTCAACCATGGCACATTTTAGCACAATATTGACACATTGTTAAAAAAATCATCTGAATTGTTATTGAGATAATGCAAAATAATATCACTGTATTCATTTTTGTCAATTTTGCCAAACGTAATTGTGAAAATGTCTGGTAAAATACTGAAACGTGTGGAATAAAACAATATTATAAAACAATACAGTAGAATCAATGTCTTTTCCCATGTTATTATGTTTTCTCCATTTAAATTTAGCAACCGCATCAGCCAGTAAACCGTGAATGCAATATATCATTCATTTTACAGTTTATCCTTCTGATGAAAGCACCTTCAGCCGCTACATTTGTAAAGTGTTGAACTTGTTTTTCTTCACTTAACATGATCTCTCGACTTATTATTCTTGTTAAGGTGCAAGTCTTTTCCAACAAATTAAATATTGTTGGCGATCCCCACGGAGACCCACGCTTCAGTGGTTCATGGAAGCTGTCGAAACTATTATTTATGCTAAGGGTTTTCTGTCCACGAGCTTCCCTTTTCACCATTGCTTACAACAGCCATCGCTATGGTAACGCTAAGCTGTTTACCTCAACTCATTTGTGTGCATGATAGCGTACAATGAGATAAAATCTATTGGGACCAACATGAAAGAACAACTTTCCTCAGAGGGACTGACTCCTTCCACCCCCCACCTCCAAACACAAACCTTTCCAGGAGTCCAGTGAGCAATCTCTGCCTTATTAATGAATATCAGGAGGAACAACAACAACTGTCACACGCACTGGACATTATTCACAGCCAGTTTTAGCCTGGTGTGCTAATTGTCAAAGAAGGAGACACCTCAGTAAGCAACGCAAGGGAGGAAAAAGAAAACACACACACACACACACTTTGGATTTGTACACAGGAGCAGAAACAAATGCCTGGCTCCGTGCTTATGTCAACTGTGACATTCGTTTTACTGGAGGCAAAGCAGGGCCGCGCGATCCTCTGCCATATAATGTCTGTATAAGGCCAAAACCTGCAGCGGGGAAAGGAAAAAGTGAAGTTTGGACCACGGCGAGGTCTTTTCCATGTTTGCTCCAAAAAAGACAAACGTTATTTTCGAATGCTGTGTCTTGTCAAACGGAGACGACACGAGGCCAATGTCTGGGCCAACGCGCTGTTAGTTCATGTTACTTCCAATTACAAGTGCTTTAATGTAGAGCAGATGTTTTATAGAACTAACACTATTCGTATATTTATCATATCCTGTTTTTTATGGATTTTTCGGATCATGTTCTTAGGTTAGGGTATCAGAAAGTGCTAAAAGAAGCTCTAAAACTGACCTCAGACCCCTTTGGTTTTGTATCTGTCTCAAAATTATAGTACTTTCTTTTAAACCTGCACAATATGAGGAAATATTCAACTTTTACCACATGTTAAGTGTTTCATTTACAAGTCGAACTGTGTCAAAAAACAAAACCACCGACAAATAACTCACTGTTGCTGCAACGTATTCATTTTCTTACAATATCGATTATAGTCAGTATTGCAATATTCATATTTTTGCGATGTATATTGCAGCCCAACTTTCTTTATGGTTCCATGTCTTAAACTAGTTCTGATAAAGTTCAAGATCATTTTTAAATTGTTCAGAAAATGTCAAATATCGCCTGTTTATGTGATTTTTTTCAATATCAATACTTGCTCAAATGAGTATCTAGTTTCCATATTGTTTAAGATCTAATTTTCAACACTTTTAGTCTAATCCCAACACCCCATGTTTCACTTTGTAATACTGTATACACCAGCATACATATTGTGCCCAATCAAGTTCCATTTCAGACCCTAATAACTCTGTTGGAAGTGCTTTTATTCGCGTGAACGTGCGACGACTGCAATCACCGCCAACAGTCCCAACTTTTTCTAATGTATGATTTAAGTTAAAGAGCTGAAGAAAAACTTAAAGACTCCCCGCGGCGAGAGAGATGTCGATATTTAGCCGTTTAATCAAACACAGGTACGGCGGCGTCTGAGATCCCTGCTGTGTTTTCGACATGACTGACACAGGGACAAGCCCCCCGCAATATCTGCTCTTAATTAAGCCAAACAGGTCTGCGTGGATTAGTCGACAATATGTAAACCAGGGCGGGAGCAGCTCGAGTGAAATGTAAAAAGCCTGTTAAGAACTTGATGAACCTGGGGCAGATTAATCGACAACGCTGCAGCTCGGTGCAGAGGAGCCTCTCAGGGGGAAACGTTTAGAGGAATCATCGAGTCACACCCACGGAAAACGATTTGTGAATGTGTTTTTATTCACGATAAGTAGAAAATGTCTCTCAAAAGCCAGACGTTTTTACCGGAAACCTGTGACGAGTTTGGCAAAATGTTTAGGCAAGTGTAATAAAGGTGATTTTAGTTGTGTTTTAAGTGAGTTTTATTTTTTTAATGCACATTTCGAAGTGATAAATGATAAATTATACGATTGAAACTATTTATTGCCACTAACGCAACAATTCTAAAGGCCCAGAAAGCCCTTTTCTGCTCTTAAAAGTTCTTAAACTCTCTACAGTCGTACCACAAGAAAATAACATTCCTCATTTGTGCAAAAAGAAAAGTACACGAGATAAATATTAAGCCCCAAAATATTGTTCCAGCAAATTTTTCTTGAAGTCGATACAGGCCTCGCCCTAAGAAAACCATCAACTATCAACGTAAATCTGCTAATTATGCCAAATATAATAATCCTGCTGACTTTAAATTTTGCCTAAATCCCACGAATAGTTTCCCAAAGTTTCTGTAAATGCAATAAATCTAAACTTCGTCGCCTGAATCAAAGTCATACATCTGCTATAATCAATAACAACTCTTGCTTTAAATGTATTCATAATCCTGCTAACTTTACACCTCACTAAATGTTCCCGTGTTTTCCCGCTCATCTGCAGCGTGTGCGAGGGCCCCGGGGGAAGTCGAGCGAGAAGTCACTGATGGACCCCCGCACGGCGACACTCAGCCCCTCGCAGACCCCGGCATCTGGCCCCGCTCTCATTTTATTACACGAGAATAACAATAAGCAGGTCGCTCACCCCGCACTGAGATTTCGCCACCGTTTTCCACCAGTCTGCGCCTCCGATGCCGTTGAATTTCCATTTTTCCGCATGCATATTTAATTGAGTTTTGTCCCAGTGGTGCGGAAATGATTTGTTTTTTGCTCTCTGTTCACTTGACTCCTCTTCGGAGTCGCTAACCCTGATTAAGACGTTGCCGGTAATTTCCCAGCGCACACCTTTTTTTTTCCTTTTTTTTTTTTTGGGGCGCATTAATGGTTCTGATCGTCTAATTAAAACTTCTCAGCTCGACTGCTGATCACCGCTCGTTGTGCCTCTGACCTGAAGTTTTAATTGCCGCATCACAAGCGATAATAATAATTTTGAGGTTCGGATGATTAAAAACAATGCCATTGCCAACTAGTTGATAGATGGGGGTTTTTGGGGGGTGGGCACGGTGAGCTATAAAGACTGAAAAATGATCAATGGTTGTTCAAATCTCTCCTCATAAAGAGTTTTTAATGTAAATCCACTGACTGAACGGGAGCGGCCGGGGCAGAGGCGGCACTAGAGAATACAGGGTTATGATAAAGCCACATAAAAGATGACGACAGGCCAATGCGCTCGGCTTATTTTCATAAAAAGATAATGGCACGGCAGGGCAGCACAAAAGGCACATTGTTCCAAAAGAGAGCGAGTGGAAAAAGAGCGCCTAAAGTGACTGTTGTGTGCAGTAAAACATGATGCTGATGAGATATAGGAGAACGAGATACAGATTAGTGACTGCAGACAAGTCCGGCACTTTTGAACTTTGGAAACTGACTTTACAAAGCTGCACAATGCATAGAAAATGGTTGATAAAGTCGGGCTAAACAGACGCTGACTGTTCATAGAAAACATGTCAGAACTGTTCTCGCTTTCGCAACTTTTGAACTTGAAAAAACTCTGCTGCGAACGCGCCGAAACGTCAATACGACATGTGAGTGTTTGAAAAATAGATAAAGCGGCTTGGATGGAGTCGGCTTGGAAAACCGCCACTAGCGCCGACCTGTCACATTTGGTTCTGTTTTCAACCATCCGATTTGTAATGGCTTTTTTAGGTTCCAGTGCCCGGATCGATGATGGACTGTGCGGCTATTGCACATGCAAACGGGCACGCACTGGGCACCGGCACCACTGTCTTCCCCTGCACCATAAGCTCTCACAAATCTATTTTATTATTAATCACTCCGCTGCACATCTGTCTGCTTGTTGCCTATTTTTTTTTTTTTTTCCTATCAATAAAGCACTTATTGCTTTTAGTCTCCGGCGTGACCTTGCCTGGTGCCGACCTTGAAGGCTCGGGCTTGTGCGACTGCAGCTCCCGCCCCGTGTACTGTCCATGTCCGCGGGCTGTTGTCCACACACGGTTTTGCCAAGTGCCACGCTTCTGCCACAGCCGCCAGACGTGAGAAGAAAAAAAAAAACACGCCACTGCAGGAAAAAGGCAGATCCCCGAGCGCACACGAGGCGGCGACCGGGACAATAGCTTTGACAAAAACAATGTATATTTCAAAGTTAAGGGAAGAGGAAAGACGTTGAACTCGAAGGGGCAATCAGGGCGGAACGTGGAAATCTGAGGACACACACGCCCTCCGAGCGCCATCACAAACACGGTAATTATGGTATTTTCCAGAAGCAAAAAGGAGAGAAAAGAGACAGGACATGAGTGATGAGAAGCGTTCTGACAGGCACAGACCAAAACAGACAACTTTTATATTCAGTTCGCCGCTGAGAAGAGCTATTTAAAATGTGTACACGGAATCTGGAGGTGCATCTGGTTCTGAATGAGGATTACACTTTTCTCGGTTGGTTTTTGAGACAGGAATTGGGGGAAAACCTCCAAAAAGTCTTGGCTTCTTTGGACTTTGAACTCACTAAAGCCCTTAATAAGACTAGTTCAGGACCAAAGTAGCGCTAAACCCAAAGTAAAGCAAAACTATCCATCCATCCATCCATCCATTTTCTACCGCTTGTTCCCTTTCGGGGTCGCGGGTGACTGGAGCCTATCCCAGTGACTTCGGGCCTTAGGCGGGGTACACCCTGGACAGTGGGCAACTTGTCGCAGGGCTGACAAAAAGCAAAACTAATCAAGGAATAAACAAGCTTTAATGTTAGATTCCTCGCCTTAACTAACCCAAACACGGCCTTTGAAGCTCTTTGGTTTCAAGAGTGCAGTTTGATAAGGCGCGCTTCACGGTAAATGAACAGGCGACCCCCGTGTCCCTCCCTCGTGACTGTGGCAAGAGCGAGGCATTGTGGGTAGAGTGTACAGTGGAGAGAAGGGGGCTCAGCGGTGCACCTCTCGAGGGCCCTTGAGCTAATATCTGTACAGATTAACTGCTTCAGTAGTAGTTTGGTCACGGGGATCTCTTTGCCTCCGCGGTCTGTCGGGAAGAGGAGTGTGTGTTTAAGAGTCGGTCTGGATCCTAATAACAATGTGATTTTATGTGGCCAAATCAACAAACACAACAAGTACAAACCTTAAGTATATTTTTAGGTATATGTACTTTTTTTTATTACAGTGGATGCTTTTTAAATTTACTTTACATTGTGTGAGAGCAGGTTTCTGTGCTTTAAACTCCACTATATTGGTTTAAAATGGAAAATCAGCACAGTTCTTAATCAAAATGACCATAAACACTCCAAATTATGTGGGAAATACTTCACTTTCTACTGTTTAAGTACATTTTGGAGCAGGTATTTCAAACTTTTTACTATTCAATTTCTTACTTTAACTTGAGTCATAATTTTCCTCTTTAAGTAACAGAATGTAGTATTTTTTGAATAGAATACTGCCACTGTGGACGGGGCATTGAATACACACGTTTTGATTTAATTCTAGTATTTACATCCCGTATGGGGCGTCAAAATCAACTCAATGACCTGAAAAGATTGCCATAACACAACTCGCTACGAATAAACATAGTAAGAAACGAAATGTCCGTAGAAATAAAGACATTTTCGAGCCACCTTCAGTCGCCTTTGCTCTTTTCTGAGGCTCGCCGTCGCCCCGTCACGTCATTATCTTTGGGCCCATATTTAATTCACCAGGATCCGGCTCGACTGCTGAGTAAGTCGTCTTCATCCACTTCCTCTCTCCCCTGGAACCCCCTCCACCTCGCCACAGGACGCCCTCTTACACACAGCACCACTGCCAATCCTCGGGGGCAAACTCAGGCACACGCCGCTCCATTAGTTATCAATTACGTCTGGAAAAGCTCACCTGGCTTATCCACACACCGCCATCGTCCTGCGACACGCGCGCCAACGGGAGGCGAGAAGGAACTGTCTGTTGATTCCAAACTCAATTATGATCGTAAGGAATAGGCTGAATACTCAATACCAATGTTGATACTGCAATGATAATTAAATATGCTGTTTTTTCCTTCTTTTTTTTACAATATACTGTCATTTTTAATACAAAATAATAGTACTTTCTTGATGTTTCCCTGTGGTCTTATACTAGCTCTGATAAAGTGCAAGATTCTTCTAAAACTGACAAAGCAAACACATTTGGGCGACGCTTTGAGATGTTTTTTTGTGTGTTATCGATACTTCTTCAAACGTGTAACTCGTTTTGATATTAGTTTTAGTATCGCCGAGTATCGATTAAACTCCTTGCGTTGAAAGATGAGTCAAATCCAGTGGTCAAATTGTCAAAAATAAAAGTATTAGTCTTAAAAGGATCGTCAAAAGTATCAAAAATCAGGTTGAAATCAATACTTCAACTAGTATTGAAACAAAAAATATCACATTAACAAGACAAAATTTGACCTTTCCTGAACGGTTTCGGAATGATTTTGAGCTTTATCATATAATAAGTATTTAATTAAGAAAGAAGTATTAGTTTGCGTTGAAAACCTTGACCTAAAACCCCCAAAACAGTATTATCACTGTCATATTGAAACTCAACTATATTCCTTTGTATCATAATCGAAGTCTTAATGACATTTACAATATTTGCCACTATTCTCCTCCACCTTTGACAGGAAGCTGCACTCAGTTCCTTTTTGGTGGCTGTGTCGGCGTGGGAGCCGCTCTCGTCCATGAGGTTAACCTTGATATCCGCCGCTGTCAGCTCAGATAATGTCCATCACTGCCAGGCCCTCCCAGATAACCCTAATGTGAAGCCTAAAAAGCAAAGCTGTTTAGATCTTTAGACATGGTCCCCTTTCAGCGCCACACCAATAGCATCAGGAGCAAATGAGCGCTGGCATTTCTTTAATAAGACTCTTAAGACGTTTTGACAGCATATACGGCGCTCTGACAAAGGCGTTTTCACGTACAGCCGCGATGTGACGGGCAGATTCAAGTGCTTGTTAAGTGCGTGGAGGGAAATAGGGAAAAAGAAGTGGTGCTTTTTCCTGCTCCGGCTCTCGGGGACCGCTTAATTGATTTCCAAGGTTATGCCGCTAAATTTGTTTCTCAGATACAGAAGGTCGTGCGACGTCGATGTTTTTTTGAGCCGTTTCCCCAAAGTTGGACCGAACCAGATTTGACTACGACTGCCCAGGGTGCTGTTAGGACTGTGAGCGTTTCAAGCAACTTTCTGGAGACTGTAAAGTTTTCTAACCCAGTGATGCACCTCAAGATACAGAGGATGTGAAATGCATAATACTTAACGTCCAGCAACATTGTTTTATTTTTATTTAATATGGGAAAAATGAATGGAGTTAATCTTAAATTTAATCTGCTTTTCTTTTTATTTTTATTTTCACATATAAATGCATTGTTTCCCATCACTTTGTTTTCATTTTATTTATTTCTTTGCATGACTTTTGTTTTGTGAGGGCTGTTTGGGTCAAGTCATAGAAATACTGAATTGATCATCGGGTTATGTCTTTAATCCACCAAAAGTTTCTACTACAGATGTACAAAAAATGTCTGCACTATCCCTCAGCAGCCAATATTCAACAGGAACTAGAATAAAAAGCATCCCAAATCCTTGTTTTGTCCTCAAAAATGTTCATTCTCTCCTTGAATCTCACACGTTCTTGCAACATTGAGCCTCAGAAAAGCATTTCCAGACAGGAAGCCTTCGCTGACTACATCGATCCCTGGCTACCATTAAAACATTTGCTCCGCCTGACAGACTTTTCCTCTTTCGGACTTTTCGACGCGCTACAGTGAATCACAGGTGCCCGTTAAAATGTCAGCGCGAGCCGGGGCAGCGACACTGAACCCGCACGACCGATACGCAGCCCCAGACTTTTACGCACTTTCAAAGCCGAGCGTGATTAAAATTTGATCAAAATAGATTCTTTGAAAGAGAGGGAAGTGACGGGGATGAGTCTTCCTGTTTGTACATTTGCATTTTCAGGCCCTCGGGCTCAGGGTCTCGTGTCAGAACTTTGACTTTTCAGAAGAAGTGATAATTGGGTTGTGATGAGAATTGCTTTGTCTTTGCGGTTCACGGCGTAGAATCCTTAATACATCTGTAGTAGACGGTTTAATATCACGTTGTTCGAGTTGAAGTGAGACAAAAGTCATTGTTGTGTTACGCTACGAGGAAAGTACTTTGTTACAGCAAGTAAATACACCACCTCTGAGTGAATCGTATTTATTTAGAGTGTGACTGTGTTTAAGTGGTGTTTTTAGGCCTTCTGACTGCAATGCATTGTGGGATATGCTCTCTTCAGCTCCAGCCTGTCCAGTAGCTGCAGGTCACTTCTGACTTAAGCAGGAGCAACGCGCTAAAAACTCCAGACAACTCAAACCGTCAACGGACTGAAACTTCAGACAGTTTCTGGAGTCTAAATGTGTCGTGACTAAATGTAATAAAAACAAGAAATGTGTGTGAGCCCATGAAACGAGGCTTAACAGGAAAAAAACACTCTATTTTGGGTCGCGCGACTCAAAAGGAAACGCCGCCGAGTTGAGTCAAACAAATAAATTTGCTTTTGATAAAACCACACACTGACTACTTTTGCATTCGACACCAAACCCACTTTGTTTCCTGCGTTTTTATCTTCATGACGTGTCACACTTTCAGAAGCCGCTCAATAAACAAGTGTTCCCCTTTTCCACAAACGCTCCCGCCGCCGCCGCCGCGTCGAGAGCCGGAACCTAATTTTGTTTGAAAAGTGACAGGTAAAAAAGGCAAAAGCCGGCTCTGAAGTGAACACGCCGCACTGACGCGTTTGGGCTGCATCCAGCTGCCCGTTTTACATTTCTGCAACATTAATATTCCTCTTATTATTATTTTAAAGTGAAAACGGATAGTCTGTTGAAGTGCAAATCTGATGAATTACGGGAGCAGATTGCCGCTATTAATTATTAAAACCTATTTTATAAATATTCAGCTCTGTCATGCATCTAATAATGAACGCTTTAGAGGAGGTTACTTCCCGTGCGCATCCTAATGTGTCAGAAATATCACTTTTAATCACACTCGCGTCGGTGAGAAGCGCATTGGAAAACCGGGCGGAAAAAATGCACCAAATCAAGGAAAGTGGCTGGGCTCATCACACCTCCTCAGACCCCGCTGAGTGTGTGATCAAAACTTCTGTTCTGGCAGTGGCCCGTCTAAAGAGGAGCACAACATCCTGCCGCCGCTTCATTTGAATGGAGAATAATGCATCAGCCGCTCTACCTTCTGGACACACCTAGTCCCAGCGCAACTGCCGCCATATGCTGCCGTGATACATATTCATAACACTTGTGCGTGTGTTCTGTATGGCGGTGCAACCAGGCTTAAATGAGCACCTTGCAACTTCCAATGAGACGAAGGGGGGAAATAAAAGCTGGGCCAAAATGGGAAAGTTGATTGCTCTTTTTGGTAATGGGGAAATAATCTTGCGCCGCTCGTGTCGGTTCGTGAGCTGTTTGGTGATTTTTGGGTGATGTAACCAACTGTAACTGTCACAGGACCATTACACTGCAAGAGCCAGCTTTTTATAGCCACCTTACTAGGAAGTTTGAGGAGCAGGACATTGTTCCACCTTCATTGGCGAAGGAATCGTAGTCACAAAGTTGGGACGAAGAGCAAATTCAGGCGTCACAAAGAAGTTTCAGCTGCAACTTCATCTATTGAACATTTTGCAATTGATTTTTTAGATAGATAGATTATGGGCCACAATCTAATCCCCTAAACTTAAACTTTTCATGTCTTCTCTTTAGGGTTGTACTTTCAATCGTTTAGTCGATTGTGCCGTCGATGGTTTCTTGGTCGAACTACTTTTTCGACTAATTTTGGGGGGATTTTAAAGGATTTATTCACAACAGAAGAAAGGACAAAGCCCTTAGTGAGTTAGCTAGAGATTCGAGAGGGAATTATGAGTTTAATCTGCCCTTTCACAGGTAAATATACTGTCACTACTAGTTTACTGTGATCTTGTGGTCTGATCATAGAGATACTTGATAGGTTTGAGAGCTTCTGCCAGCGCCATGACTCTTTTAGTCTCTGTAGAAGAACATCTGAACCTAAAATTTGCTGGAGAGTCACGATACGAATACATTAGGTGCACGGACAGTTGGTGGAGCGCACATTCTCCATAACCCATCACAGTTCATATGCAGCCGCTCAATGGAGAGTCTGTTGCGCGCTCTAAGATTAACACTGTCAGGAGCACAATGATACCCTGTCATTATCTGCGCAGGGGCCTCCTCACACACGCCACTGTCCTCTCTCTGCGCTCTCCGCCGCCGCAGCCGCCGCCACTGCCGCTGTTCCCGCTGCTGCTCCGCCGAGGTAGTAATTACTAGAGCTAACGTTTCAAAATCTAGCCTCATGTTCCTACCACTTTTTGATACAATTCACCTAAATTCATGATGGTTTTAGCCAACAGAATGATCATTTTATGTTATCTAGTTCATTTAGTTTAATCCGTTTGTTCATTTTCACTTTTAGCTGACAAAAATATCTACTTTTAGTCTTAGTTTAGGTCATTATCATTCATTTCGATTTCGTTTTTGTCAGGAAAAACATGGCCAAAAGTGACAGAAGTGTTGTGGGTTCATTTCTGTCCGTCACATCAAACAGACAAATCCATGTTCCGGCACAGTATACTTTGTACTGTACATTGTTGATTGAATAGGCGGGGATCATGGCTGCGTTCCCTCATGGCACATCTTCATTACCAACAATGCTCCGACTCCTTGGCTTTCTTCTTCCTGTCCCACCGGACCTATGGCGTTATCAAAGGTGATAGCTTGCTAGGGCATATTTTCTCAAACGTCTTCTTCAGCCCAGCCATTTCCCAAGCCGCTCCCGGGTAAACGTCACTCATAAAAACCAGGGAAGATTTGATGGTGAGATCAAAAAGCAAAAGGAAGGACGGAGGAGCGTAGCACAAAAGGGGGGAAGGGGAGAGGAAAGGAAACCCTCCTCCCAGAGATCATACTCGGGGTAATTCCTCGCAGCAAGGCCCTGTGTTTTCAGGCTCAAACGCAACAAAACGCCAGGATGCCACGCCGCGGGGACTTCAAAATGGGCGATTGTGACTTCAGAGGGTCTTCAGATGCTGGAGGAGTTGTCAGCGATGGGCCGTGGGGACTGAGTGTGGAGAACAGAAGGTGCTGGCAGCCGCCTCACCACCAGTGAGGGAACGGTGCCAGAACTGCCTTCCCCAAAATGCCAATCGACACCACATCACTGAGGGCTTCCCACAGTACTGTAACCAGCCCCACCTGAGCGCTTTTATCCACCATGAAACGGTTATTGTAGTATAGAAAAGGGTCCCATTATGTTGACTGGATTTTTCCTGCGCTTTTCACAATTATATAATAACATTTGCTTGTCAAAAACACGCCCGAGGTCACAATGCGTTTCGTTCACACATGTTTGAGTAATCCAGTCGAGGCGCCAACTTTCTTAAGAACTGGAAACACATTCTAAAGGTTTTCCATATCTACATTGAGGAAAAATTAAGATCACGTTTTTTTTTTGCTAATGATGTCGCTTACAGAGTCCAGTGGCTGTTTTGGAACTATTTAGTTGCAGCTTGAATTGGTTTAATACAATTGGCGAGCAGGAGGACATCGGGACGAGCAAAAAAGACATTTTCAAACATAAAAGTAAGTACATTTGATGAGATAAAAGTAGCATTGTCTTTTTAAGTGATGCCAAATTTCAAGAGAGCATACGATAACAATCTTGCATAATAAGAGTCGTTTAGAAGATTTAGAGATTTTTAAAAGGTAGATTTCCTGATTAGAGCCAAAGAAATCAGAGAGTTTGAACAGGTGCCATGAAAGCCTTACTTTATGCCCTAAACCTCAGCGCGAGAGAAAGAGAGAGATGCTTAAATCAAAGTGTTCAGACCTGAGCTATGTTGTGACACGCTGAGAGGGACATTTCCACTGGCGCTGATCTCGTTCATTCTTGGAGCATTAGGCTTCCTCTAAATAGCCCCAAGCAGATTAGCCTGGCTCATATTCAAATGCACATTTCTGCTAAAACCCCACTCCGCAAATGGGCCAAGAGGATGGAGCACAGGAGCTGGTACAGTAGTCACACAAGATCCCGTCATAAATTACACGATGGAGGGAGCGAGCGAGCGAGCGAGAGCGGCTAAAGGTAAAAGACAAACAAGTGTTGGCTCTGCTGTATGAGTTTAGTTAGCTCCGGAGTTAGCGCATGAGTTATGGGGAGCGAGGGGC
>NW_027315801.1:33632997-33640497 GCF_026437365.1 Eucyclogobius newberryi | reverse complement strand
CTTTTTGGTTGTATCAATTTGACATAAAACAACTGCCTCCAGCTAAAATATGAAATGTATTAATATTTTGTCAAAACGTCAATAATAAAACATTCTTAAAATTAATTTCTTCTGCTTAATTTTCAAGGAAAGCGCTTTCTTAACTTTGCTCTTTAACTTTATGTTATTTTTCCTACTACTGCAGCTCTTTTTACAGGGACAGTGCATATTTTTAAATTGCAGTATTTTGAAATTACAGTGTACATTTGCAAGATTATAGCAAAAACCCTGATTTCAATCTGTTGGTGACACAAAATGTAAAACATAAACTATAGGACAACATAGCTACTAATCTATTTGCTCTTATGAATCTTTTTTCTCTTCTGAATAATCTTTAATTTGCCTTTTTTAAGCAGCTGGTGTCGAGTCATTTTGTTTAAAGGATAAATAAAGTTTGACTTAAGACTTATTTAGTTCTTAGTTATTGGATACATACTATTTTCGGCCAGTATCTGACACACTCCTGTACATTTCTTAGAGAGCACGGAGCCTTGTCCCTGCGGGTTCCACTCCACTCCACTCTCCTGGTCCTGGCTGTCGGCCCCTGAAACCAGGAGCCCTCACCATTGACTTACAGTGGCTCCGGAGCGCTGCCAAAGCAACACTTTCCCCTCTCGGCACGAACAACCGACTCTCCCCACGCGCTTTGTGTCAGAAGAACACTCAGACGCAGCAGATGTACAGTAGATCCACTCACATTACAGCAGCTTCCCGTGTTTCTGTTGCAAAAAAAAACCCTCCGCCGCGCTCATTGACACCGGCATGTGAGATTTGAAGACTCCCAGCCAGAGGACGGTGGGGAATTTCTAGTTTCTCTCCTACTTGTGGAGCACATTTTCACAGTGCAATATCGATACAGGGGAATATTAGCCACCCTGCTTAAGCATGTCAGATGTTTTTTGTCTCTCTCACCCTTGGGCTAAACATGTATCAAGTTAGAAGCTATAATTATCACTTGTGTGCAGTGCAGCGGCTGAATGTGGACATTTTACCAAGCGTGAACCAGTTATTTAGCATGAAAAAGGGCCCGCGTGCAGCCTCTCCCATCCTGGCTCCTCTATATTAAAATAATCCTTAACAGTAATTATCAGGGCTTTGTATTTTTCCATTTCTAACTCCCATGAACAGGATGAGGGTACAGCCAACTGGAGCTGATATCCTGGACGTGCAGCGGGTGAGATTTGAAGAGAGGGAGCCAGGGATCGCCTTTATTTGAGTCAAACAAAGCCTTATAATGACACAAAAATAGTGTTGACTCCCAACGCCCAAAACCGCACGGCTGCCTACAAATGGTTGAGGTAGAAAGGGCAATAAAGAAAATAGGATGTAGGGGAACAGGACACGGATGTAGGATGAGCAAAGTGTGCGTACTTAGTGATATGCCAATAAAAAGAGATTTGACTTTTCATGTTTTCATACAAGGCAAACTTTGAGTTACATTATGTTTACCGCTTTATGTTGAGTGACATTTTTATTGCCAGATGCCCATTCACATGTGTTCAGGATATGAAGGCAAAAATAAATATGATCTTATCGCATTGGTATTGAAATGATTGTTGTTTGTCGAGTTACGTTAATTTTCCGACGTATTTCTCTTTTATTGACAAATCACTCGTAAAAAAAAGGTAACTTCAATTTGCAGCTTGATATGAGGTGCAACGAAAAGTGAATATGTTATGGCTCATACACAGGTATCGTGTGAAGGAATCATGTGCAAATCTTCCTTGACTCCAACACTGAAACGGGCTCATAGTCACATAAAGGAATTATTTGACAAAAATAACATTTGTTCAATCATTATTCCCCGGCTGTGCTTCCCCTGTACTCACTGTGAGAGCAGCGGCACAAGGACAAGTAAAACATACCTTAAATAGACTACAAATGAAGTCACTTAACACCCCCGCTCCCCTCGTCACCCTGCGCTCTGTCTGTCTTCAACAAGAAAACTCCTGTGTTCCCGTGTCTCCCTCTCCTCCGCTTCAGAGCTGTTGTCTTTTGCTTTTAAACAGCGGCGGCGACAGAAGCGGGAACTCGCGCTTTCCCCTTAAATGGTGCCTTTTGACAACTGATCTGTAAATACAGCCGGATCCAGCGCCCCGGCCCCCCTCTGCCCCCCCCGAAACCACTGCCACGCTCACAACATTGACAATAACACACAATTACAGTGAAGTGCGTAATGCATTTACTGAGCGACAGGGCCAGACTTTCATTCATTTCATATTTCAAAATTATGTGTCAACGTTTAGTTAAATAAAGTGAATGTTTTACTCTTATGAAGGTTTGATTTTATCTTAAATATGTGATTCAGGCCACATTTGTGTGTTTGTTTGGCATAAAATCACACGCTCAATTTGCTCCATTTATACGGGTTTGTGACTGTCTCAAATAGATGACTGGTGACTGAAGTGCAAAGGGTACAGGGCGTTGTCATTGGGTGCTAAGAGGGAGACCTAAGACGGGTCACTATCGGCTCCATTGTGAAAGAGGACATAGAGGTGGACACAGAGGACATGGAGGTGTCTTTGTGACCCCTCCCTCCCCCAGTGCCCTCTGCATTAACAGCAGCCTACACATTTAGCCCTCTACCCCTCCCAACTTCCCCAACTCCATTCCCCCTGCCTCTATAAAAACACAAATATGCCATAACTCAGGCCGCGCTGCCACGCTGCCTCCATCTTGCCCTGTGCCGGGAGGAGGGGGGGGCGCTCAGGAAGGTCACCAACAAATGGTTTTCCGATTCACTGCCCCTGAAATAATTTTGTGTATTAAAACCTGAATCTGCACTTTCTGGCCTGAAAGCTTTTCTAATTATTGCGGTGTCCTTGGGACAGACACAGATCCTTCACACGCTCTGGAGCAGCTCTACAGCCACAAACACTCGCCCCCCTCAGCCCGATCCCTCTATCTCTCCTCTGCTCTGCGCTTTACTGCCGCCCCCTCCCCAATCTGTTTTCAAAGCGTGTCTGTCCTTTATTAAATTGTTTTCTTTTCCACATTATCAGTTGCCATGGAGACCTCATCTCTCGGATTATTTGAATTTCATTATATCTATTGATTTGGGAGCATTTCATCTTTTTTATTGTTTTTCTGTCAATTTTCGAAACGAATAACCATCTAATTTGCGTCAGCGCTGATTACGTTCGTCCCTCAATAGAGGTCGGCAGCTGCGCCGGGGAAACAAATCAATGGAAAAACATCATAAAACTCACAAGTACAATCAACCAGGATATGGGTGACATTCCGCGGTTGCTGAAACGAAGTCATCAAAAAATATATACTTTTTCCTGCGCCTCTGCCTGTGTGGGGGGGCGGTGAGGAGGACACATGTGTCTAGACAGATATATGACTATATTTCTGCACATAATATACTAAGGTGCATTTCCATACTGATAACAGCCCCTCCCTGCTCAACAAAAGCTAAAAAAAAAAATGCTTACTGTATCTAAATAATTTATGCAATTTTAGCGTTTATATATAAATTTTTTAATAAGCTGCTTGGAGCAAAGTGGCCATTAACAAAACACACAGCTGTCCAATGGGCTAAGCCCAGCAGAACAATTGCACGTTTTTATGACATGATAAAATGCTTTTAAAGCAATTTACACAAATATGGAAAAAATGACTTCATGAGCTTCATTTATTCATAAGGATGTGTATTAGAAAAAAAGTCTTACAAAGCCAGACAGCAGAGATGGTCCAGGTCCTAACTGGAACGGACTTGCTGCCCTCTCCACAAGGACATAAAGTTTCATTACTGATGCACGCAGTCAAAGGCAATTTAGCAAACACAGTGTGCAAAGCAAAACATCAGCATATTGCCTGTGTTCCTGTATTAGCCACACCTGCATGTTGTTTTCCAATTTTGATTTATTCTTAAGGGGCAGGTTGTGTCCTCCCCCTGCCACTGTCACCCTGACCCACCGCTAAAGGGGGCACCCTGGGGTGCAGGACGTGAATGGTACCCAAATGTGCCTTGTTGCATTGGTCAGAGAACACCTTACAGTGACGTAGGGCTTTGAGAAACCAGAAGAGAACTATCTGAGTGGATGTGATCATTTAGCGTGGCACAGGCCCACATTATGCACAGTATGGATGGGGGCAGCAGGGCCATTTGGAGCTAATCTTGTTTCAAAGCCTCCTCCCTCATGTGCTGACAGTGTGCGGCTCCTGTGCTCTGCAGCGGCTCACACAGGCCCATGTTTGCCACACACGTCAACATTTGACAAAGCATTACTTTTCCTCCGACAATATTCTACTGCTCGGGCCTGAAACAAGCCTGTTAACAAATGAGCATTTTATGTTTATTTGTGAGGGGGAGTGTTGAAGGGCGCTCTCATGTACAAAGCCTCAGACTGCCAGAGAAAAGGCGTTTGGTAAGAAAAATCTGCTCCGTGTTGAAGAGTCACAATTCGCCCGCTGATTGCCGTGGCTGTCTGACTCGCCGCACACTGCGGCTGCGGCCCTCCCTCTGCACCGATGCCGACTGGATAAACACTATTTTATGCAGTGACTAGATGAACGGCCAGACAGTAATTATAGTCTTCCTCACAGGCCCGACAACACTGTACGGTCCTTTTCGCCAACACTCTCTGCTGGCTGTCAATGCTGGATACATATAAATATTAGTGACACCAGTGAGATTCCGAGTGGCTGCCAGTCCATGTGTTCATAATGAGGATCGTGTTGTGAACTGACGATGTTATCACGGCTACTACGGCATCAACCAGCAGGGCTTTGTTAGGAAACTTTAGGGTTTTTATTTTTGCTACGCTTGCAGTTTAGGCTTCCCTCTGTCTCGATGCAACAGAAATAACATGCTTGGGTCGCAAACTAAACATTCCCACACTGATGAATGGAGTGCTGATGTGTTGAATTATCTATTTGGAAGCTCATTTGAGCAGTTGTTGTTGTTTGCAAAGAGAAAAAATACAATATAAAGTGAGATATATCTTGACATGCAGCTGGTATAGGCGTGTGACGACCAGGAAACTCGATTGTCAAGCACTTTATATGTACTTTTAAAATCAACTTGTCCCATACTGCGCCAGAATGCAAGCACAAATATTTTCTTTTAATTAAAACTGGCTCCTGACCCTGTATCCTCCCCTGATATCACAGCTGTACCCGCATCCAGCCGTCTACACCGTATTCAAATCCGCTGCCTCACATTGGGACAAATTTCGATGGCATGGCTTTAATTGTGCCGTGACTTGGCTGCGACGGGCTGCGAGGGGCTGCGAGGGGCTGCGAGGGGCTGCGAGGGGCTGCGAGGGGCTGCGAGGGGCTGCGAGGGGCTGCGAGGGGCTGCGAGGGGCTGCTAATGCGTTGGAGGTTAGTTGTCAATTGAGGGGCAGGGGAGACCAGCAGGGAAGCTTGCCCAGTGCGGTGATCGCCCCCTGAGGGACAGTTAACCCGCGGAACACCCCTCTATACGCATCCCGCTATTACTCCCCGCCCCCTTAGTCACCGTGTCCCGGCCTGGCAGCTCTGTCTCTGCACTGTTCGAAGAAGAGGACGGGATGGAGGGGCTGGACTGAGCGGGGAACGCTTTTGGGAAGACAGAAAAAAAGAGAAAAGAAATGTAGAATTGCCATTTTTCGAACAAGTATTAAGATAAGATAAGATAAGATAAGATAATCCTTTATTGTGGTTGTGATAAGATTTCAGTTTCAAATCAAGATTTATTTCACATTTTCAACCGAGAGACTCAAATGTGGACAGTTAAATGAGTGTTTCCCAAGCAGCGGTACGCAAACACTTAGCAGGGGTTTCTTGCAATGCTTTTGTGTTTTGAAAGAAGTTGAAATGCAATAATGATTTTATAATGAAAACAAAAAATGTAATTTATACAAATTGTGGACGAATTTGGACCATTAGAATAAGAATGCACATTGAGCTATTGTCAGTCCCCACTAGAACATCCTTGTATTTGCATAAAAGCAGCGCCGCTTTTTGGGAAATCGAAACAAGAAAAAGTTTGGGAACCATTTTGCTTGACTACAAAAATCCCATGTATTTCAGAAAAGAATGAAATGTTAAAAGTAATCCTAAGTAGGGTGTGAACATTGGTGGTGCAGAGGAAGTCTGAGAACAGTGGTGCATTATCTGCCCAGAGTCCACCTCACCATCACTCCTCTTCCTTTAGTCCTCCACCACATCCACCGCCTATACACTGTGCGTTTCTATATCTTAGCTTTCAGAGGAATTCTAATAGAGGTCAATAATTATGCTCTTTAAATTATTCAGTCGGCTGTAGTTGTGGTTCTTAAAGCCTTGGATACTGTGCTTTACTGCTTAAGACGAAGGCCGAACCAGATGAACTGCGAGAGCTGTATATTCACTTAGGATTTGTGCAGCAGGAAGAACATCAGGAGCATTCTTCTGGAAATAAAAGCTAGATTATCTGTCCCTCAATGCAAAAACTAATAGTCCACAAGATTTAAGAACTCCTTCAGTTTGCACAGTTTTCTACATCGCCAAAACAGAATTCCAACAGTTGCTCTCCAGGGCTGCAACGTCACAAAATAAAATAATATATATAAAAAAAACAACGTGAGGCATTAGATACAGCTCACAATAATTGTCTTTTTCAAGTCAGTTCTTTCTCTTTCTCTTGCCCGATCCTCTCACGCCGTGTTTGTTGTCCTTATAATTCTGTAGTCCTCACAGTTATCAGTATTATCCCTCATTGCTGCTGCGTCTGCTGTATTTCAAACCAGTCCAGCAGATAGAGGGCACTGAAATAATTAGGCGACTTCTGCAACATCCTGAATGCCAAGGACAGGTGGATTAAAGTATTAAAACAATCGCATTTCAGTCTTGAAATAGTCCTGCGCACGACTCAGCACCGGGCCAGCGCATCCGTTCAAGTTCAGCTGCCAGCCCCATAACGCCGCGGAGAGAGAGAGAACCAGAGAGAGAGAGAGAGAGAACCAGAGAGAACCAGAGAGAGAGAGAGGGAGGGAAAGAAAGAGAGGGCAGGGAAAAAGAAAAAAAAAAATCTTAAATCCCATTAGCTGCGTACATGCATCTCAGCAGACCTGCAGAAACGTGCGCATTATCCCTAAAGCTCTCGCATGATCGCATGGACATTATCAAACCACACACGAGCTGGAATAGCACAGTTAGGGGGCGCTAATTGGGGCGGGTGTCAGAGACTGGTATGTGTTGTAATCTGAAGAGAATGGAGAGAAAGTGTTTGGTCAAGCTGGACGTCAACAAATCTGTAATAAAATACTTACAAAGAGACGAATATCTATTACTGTGAAATGTAGTTTGATTGTGCAATGTGAGAAAGTAAGACGAGGGATCGCTCTCTCTTGGTGGAAAAAAGAGAGTAAATTGAGTGAAATTGTGGTAAAATCTCTATTACTCTGCTCATTTCTGGACCACAACTCCAAATCTGTAATAAAATACTTCTATATAATATCATCGACAAATATCTATTACTGTAAAATTTGG
>NW_027315801.1:33565497-33627997 GCF_026437365.1 Eucyclogobius newberryi | reverse complement strand
GCAGATATGTTTTATAAAACTCGGGACAAAGCGATCCCTTTGCATAAAGCCTGTCCTTCCCACTGCTCGTACTGCTCTGTATTAACGCTGTTAATTATACAAATCCATCATTCTTGGTCCAAATGAAGACTGCCTCTTTAATTCAATTTAATGGGTTAATTTCTACCTTGCGCCGGCTTTAGCCCCAGCTGCCCGCCCACCAGCCCCCCTCAGTGACTCTGTCCCTCAGTGACTCTGCTGGTCCTCAGTGACTGCTGGTCCTCAGTGACTCTGCTGGTCCTCAGTGACTCTGTCCCTCAGTGACTCTGCTGGTCCTCAGTGACTCTGTCCCTCAGTGACTCTGCTGGTCCTCAGTGACTCTGCTGGTCCTCAGTGACTCTGTCCCTCAGTGTCTCTGTCCCTCTGTGACTCTGCTGGTCCTCAGTGACTGCTGGTCCTCAGTGACTCTGTCCCTCAGTGACTCTGCTGGTCCTCAGTGACTCTGCTGGTCCTCAGTGACTCTGTCCCTCTGTGACTCTGCTGGTCCTCAGTGACTGCTGGTCCTCAGTGACTCTGTCCCTCTGTGACTCTGCTGGTCCTCAGTGACTGCTGGTCCTCAGTGACTCTGTCCCTCAGTGACTCTGCTGGTCCTCAGTGACTCTGTCCCTCAGTGACTCTGCTGGTCCTCAGTGACTCTGCTGGTCCTCAGTGACTCTGTCCCTCTGTGACTCTGCTGGTTCTCAGTGACTCTGTCCCTCAGTGACTCTGCTGGTTCTCAGTGACTCTGTCCCTCAGTGACTCTGCTGGTCCTCAGTGACTCTGTCCCTCTGTGACTCTGCTGGTCCTCAGTGACTCTGTCCCTCTGTGACTCTGCTGGTCCTCAGTGACTCTGCTGGTCCTCAGTGACTCTGTCCCTCTGTGACTCTGCTGGTCCTCAGTGACTCTGTCCCTCAGTGACTCTGCTGGTCCTCAGTGACTCTGCTGGTCCTCAGTGACTCTGTCCCTCAGTGACTCTGCTGGTCCTCAGTGACTCTGTCCCTCAGTGACTCTGCTGGTCCTCAGTGACTGCTGGTCCTCAGTGACTCTGCTGGTCCTCAGTGACTCTGCTGGTCCTCAGTGACTCTGTCCCTCAGTGACTCTGCTGGTCCTCAGTGACTCTGCTGGTCCTCAGTGACTCTGTCCCTCAGTGACTCTGCTGGTCCTCAGTGACTCTGTCCCTCAGTGACTCTGCTGGTCCTCAGTGACTGCTGGTCCTCAGTGACTCTGCTGGTCCTCAGTGACTCTGCTGGTCCTCAGTGACTCTGTCCCTCAGTGACTCTGCTGGTCCTCAGTGACTCTGTCCCTCAGTGACTCTGCTGGTCCTCAGTGACTCTGCTGGTCCTCAGTGACTCTGTCCCTCAGTGACTCTGCTGGTCCTCAGTGACTCTGTCCCTCAGTGACTCTGCTGGTCCTCAGTGACTGCTGGTCCTCAGTGACTCTGCTGGTCCTCAGTGACTCTGCTGGTCCTCAGTGACTCTGTCCCTCAGTGACTCTGCTGGTCCTCAGTGACTCTGCTGGTCCTCAGTGACTCTGTCCCTCAGTGACTCTGCTGGTCCTCAGTGACTCTGCTGGTCCTCAGTGACTGCTGGTCCTCAGTGACTCTGTCCCTCTGTGACTCTGCTGGTCCTCAGTGACTCTGCTGGTCCTCAGTGACTCTGTCCCTCAGTGACTCTGCTGGTCCTCAGTGACTGCTGGTCCTCAGTGACTCTGCTGGTCCTCAGTGACTCTGTCCCTCAGTGACTCTGCTGGTCCTCAGTGACTCTGCTGGTCCTCAGTGACTGCTGGTCCTCAGTGACTCTGTCCCTCTGTGACTCTGCTGGTCCTCAGTGACTCTGCTGGTCCTCTGTGTGCTCTGGAGCCCAGGCCTCAGCGCTCCTGTGACGGTGCTGTGACGGTGCTGTGACGGTGCTGTGCTGTGACGGTGCTGTGACGGTGCTGTGCTGTGACGGTGCTGTGACGGTGCGGTGACGGTGCGGTGACGGTGCTGTGACGGTGCTGTGACGGTGCTGTGCTGTGACGGTGCTGTGACGGTGCGGTGACGGTGCTGTGACGGTGCTGTGCTGTGACGGTGCTGTGACGGTGCGGTGACGGTGCTGTGACGGTGCTGTGCTGTGACGGTGCTGTGACGGTGCTGTGCTGTGACGGTGCTGTGACGGTGCGGTGACGGTGCGGTGACGGTGCTGTGCTGTGACTGTGCTGTGACGGTGCTGTGACTGTGCTGTGACGGTGCTGTGACTGTGCTGTGACGGTGCTGTGCTGTGACTGTGCTGTGACGGTGCTGTGACGGTGCTGTGACAGTGCTGTGCTGTGACGGTGCTGTGACAGTGCTGTGCTGTGACTGTGCTGTGACGGTGCGGTGACGGTGCTGTGACGGTGCGGTGACTGGTCTGCGATACTTGGCTGGTGGTGAGCAGCAGTAGCCCAGGGTCCTCTCTGCTGTCTCCCCCTCACACACACACACACATACACACACACACACACACACACACACATACACACACACACACACACATACACACACACACACACACACACATACACATACACACACACACACACACTCACACATACACACACACACACACACATACACACACACACACACACATACACATACACACACACACACACACACTCACACATACACACACATACACACACACACACACACACACATACACACACACACACACACACACATACACACACACACACACACACACATACACATACACACACACACACACACATACACACACACACACACACACACACTCGGAGTAGCCGCCCTGCTCACTGGGGCGCAGCTAATCCTGTCACTTCGGGCCACGTTGGCTGGGCAGAGGCCTTCAGCGGTGCTCCTTCCCCCTCCATCTCCGCCGCGCACCTCGGCGGTCAGAGCCTGCCTCCCCTCACTCACTTCCACAGCGCACTGCCGTGTTCATTTCACAAGGTCACGGGCGGGTGAGTGGCGGGACAGCTGACGAAACCAGCCGCACAAGAGCTTATCTTATGGATAAAATGTACAACAAATAAAGAAGGGCAATTCCAAGGATGTCACAGAATGTACTGGGGGCCCGCAACCACAAGTGGTCAACTTTGCATGGACTTTAAAATACTGTCAGTGTCATTGGATTGCTGTTGGAGCCGAGGTGTTTCACGGCAGAAATATCAACAGAAAGGAGAGTTTAGTCTGTTGAAACGTTGAACGATGTTTAAGCCTTTGGTCGGATGTCCTTTGGCATCTTGCGAGTTAATTGTATTTTCGAATGACAAATTATATATGGAAAATTCTTCTTTACAAACTGGAGTACAGAAGATATTGCTCTGTACCAAAGTACCAAAGTTAATAAACAGCCTGAATTTATGGTGTGAAAATGGTTTATCATGCTGTGAATTCTTAATACCCATAAACTTTTATTGGTGTGTTTTGTTGCCGCTGATATAAACTTTATTTATTACAAGAAATTCAGCCTTTCCCTGAATTACTTTCAAATGAGTTCATACAACCTTTTTAAAAGCCGTGCGTCTCCTTTAGGCATAAACTTTCAGACGGGTTTTAGTGAAAGGCAAAGCATGTCACTGATGATGTTTATAAAATATACAGTGTCTTTGTGGCGCGCTCGTCTCTTCATAGTGGTATCAGTGTCAAAACAGATTTTTCCACCAGTGCTGGCTCAGGACACTGGACACTGTTGCCCTTTTAATCTGACTTTCTATCTATAAAAGTACAGCTATATCAAGACCGACTTAGAGTTCACTTTTTATATGCCTTCCTTAAGATATTCCTGACGCACAACTTTCCTTTCTATAAAGATTACAAACGTATTCCTAAATATCTCATGCGCTCTCAGGTCTGTTTCGAATAAAAAAACTACATTTATCACAAACAAACAAAATTTTAGGTTTAGATTAATAATTGTAAGGGAAAAAATGCAGATTTAGATTTTTTTCAATGTTAAATATACAAGAAAAAGAACATTTATTTTCAACTATTTGACAACAGAACTAGTTTATGATGAACAAAATGATCAGATTAACAAACCACTACATTGCGTTTTAATTCCCATCCTTATAAATTGGGTTTTGATCCTATTATTCAATATGTGGTGAGTTTTTTGTCCCCATTTCCACAGCCCCAGCGCCGCACACACGGGCCATTCTCCCAGACTTGTATTGTTTGGCGGTTTCACACTCTCTCTGGGAAGTTTTAAATGATTTTAATGCGTTTGTTGTAGGGTGATGTCAGCACAATGGGGGGACGAGCCTCCTAAATCCACTACATTCACCCAAAACGCACAGAGGAGATAATCGCCAGTGACGTCTACGAAAACACTCATTATGTTTGCCCACGGCCCGGCTGAAGCTGTTAAAACTCATCAGCGTTATTTCTCTGGGAAAGAGGGAAAAACAGGCTCAACTTATGTGGTGCAGAGCGAGGGCCCGGTTAAAGAGACAGTACCGGCACAAACGGCAGAGGAAAGTTTAACCCCGAATGAGAGAAACCGATAAGAAAGATGGGAATAGTGAGGATGCTGTCCCAAATAATGCATTTTCACAAATATCTGAATTGAAATGGTTCAACTGGCAATCAATTGTGGATGGCAGAAATATGAATGGGATGTAAGCTATGTGTATTTAAGGATGTCAATCAATAATAGTGATTATTCAGGTCACAATATAATGTGGAGAACTAAAATATAATAACCGTGACTGTTTCAAAAGCAACATTAAGTGGTTTTAACTCAATTTAGACCTGTTTTAGTCACATTTTATATTTTTTCTTTCAAGAAGTTCAGTTTCATAAAGCTGGTCACAAATTTGAGGATGCAAAGTTCTTTTTATAACTGTTGCTTGGCTGTTTTGAGTAATTAAACTGATGAATCCTTAAATAGTGTTGTTTTTCTCACAATAATCGTCACATTAATCTTGATCATGACATCTTTATGTGAAATGCATTTTTGGTTTAGTCAAATCGTTGCAGAAAAGTTTGTCTTTGTTGTTGATTAGGGCTTACTTTTGAAAAAAAATACATAAATCCTGCTTCAATACTTGGAAACGTGCACCAAAATGAAGTCATGGAAAAGTTTGAATGCAGAAGGACAGGGCAGGGAGCGTCAGGGAGCGACAGGGAGCGACAGGGCGTCCATTCAATAGTCATTTTGTTTGCACCCGATACTAATTACATAAAACCTGCACAACTTTTTAATTGCTTTTCACTGACATCTCACTACACTTGTACGTATAGATCCTGCACCTATAATTCAGCGCTCTCGTTTGTCTGTTAACTGGTCTGTGGCGTGTGAAAAGCCTGGAGCTGACAAGGCAACAGCGCCGATACGAGATGGATCAGCCTGAGCCGCTCTCATAGCTTCATTTATTTTAAATCCCAGCCTATTTACACAGCGCACACCGGCAGGCCTTGTCAGCTCCAACTAGCGCTGAGATATTTAAAAGCATTAATGTTGAAGAGCAGCAGCAGCAGCCCGAGTGCGTGTGACACAAGCTGTCGCTGTGTGAAGCCAAAAGCCGGCGCTGCCACCGAGCGCTTTGAAAACTGTGACCACTGGATGTTTTATTAACTGGCTAAAAGCTCACAAAAGGGACCGTTGGTATTTGTGGTCTTCATTGTTTTTGATATTCTGGAAGGTTTTGGGCAAAGGGTAAAATGAATGACTTCTTTTTACATTGAACGATACAATTAACACTTTTGATGCATTGTATGTGTTTGTTTGATGGAGTTATAGTAAATCAAAGACAAATAATGAATATTTTAGTAGCTTTTTGTTGCCTTTGACTTGATTTTTCTGTGATATTGTGACACTTTTTAATACAAAATTGGCTACTTTAGTAATCAATCCTCTTTGAATGCAGACATTGACATGAAATAACATGATTTACAACATTTTTAAGGCTCATCAAGTGTATTTTTATATTTTTTTTCCCCACAAATAGAAAACAGTTTCTTTTTTCAGAAATACTATTCAGCTGTATAAGTTGAATAATTAATATATTGGGCTCATAAATGATACTAACTGAAATGCCCCCATTGTGTGGACAAATAAAGTCTTATCTTATCTAACAAGGAAAGGGTTGAATTCTGCTCTTTTGAAAATTACAGCTCATATTTTTTTATGATTTTATGCCTTTAACGTTACTGTGCTGGTGGCATAAAGTAGGTTCAATATTATCATTTATGGTGATATTTTCTTTAACAGTATAAAGTTCATTATCACAGCTTATCTACCTGAAAACTTGCCCCGGCAACCGAGCCTGTTCTAGTTTTTGCAGCACACTTTAGCTCTTTACACGTCCACTGCTGTAACATGGCTGGAGGTGTTTCTCTGAGCGCTCAGGGGCCGGTCCTGATATGAAACCAGACTATAGGCCTCTGGACAGTCTCTCCTCGTGGATCAGCTTGGGTCACGTTGACCCGCCCCGTTATTAAAGAGGCTAATCTGTTCAACATGTCAATGCTAGCACTTTTAGCAGCGATTAATAAAAGAAGACCCCAAGAGTGCTGTGTGTGCGTTTCCAGTGCCCCGGGTTGTTTTCCTCATTTCGTTCGTATTTTTAGTGTTTTTGCTGTTTGCTTATTCAATAGTTCTCCTTCCTGGCTATTAGCATAAACTCTGTAAATTATTAACTTTGCTAAAAGAATTATAATCCGCGCTGAATCCTCGTCCCTGTAGCTGTATTGTTTATTATTTTTTTGCCACCGGCGCTGAAGCTGTACAGCGCCGTGGATATTAAAGCAAATGCATCTTTATATTTTATAGATATGGGAACGGTGCGCTCGCGATACCTGACTTTGCGCCCGTTTATGCCACGCTTTAAAAAGGTGGCGATGGCGCTCTTCACAGGCGGATGGTAATAGGACGGCCCCTCTAACGGACTCGCTTTCTAAGTGGCTGGTGCTGTGTCTTAATTTGTAATCTAGTCAAACCAATTGTCCGCCAGCTAAAAAGGTCACGCAGACAATGGACTACACAGCCCGGGCGCAACGCGGAGAAAAAGCCCCGCTACGGCGTTTGCAGCTTTTTAACCAAAGATGTAATTAAGACACCTTCATCTTCAAGGGTTAAGGAGGTCGCTGACACCCGTCGAGCCAGAGAAGAGTTGGTAGAAATCAGGAAATGAAGGTATTCAAATGCCAAAGAGAAAGTGTTGTGGTTCCAGCCAAAGACAAAGAACGATTGTTGGTAAGAAAATAAAGTCAAGCAAAGGAAAACGGTAGAAGCGGAGAAAGGGGGGCTCAAAGGAGGTGATTTATCTGGGCTTGATTGCGTGTTAATCGAGGTTACGTGTATTAAGTGGAATCTAATTGGAACAGACACTGGCAGTCTGACAGATCGACATGATGCAGATGGATCGGGGGGAGGAGGACTGGGGGGGCCTGAGACGAAAGATACTGCGAGGGGGCGGGACCGGCACCGGCACCGAACCCAGTGTGGAAGGAAAGCAAAACGGCCGAGGAATAAATGCAATGGTTCACGAATGAAAATGTTCAAAGGTTGTCTCAGAAATCTGATTCCAATCGATACTAAAACGAGTATCGAATGTAGATAGTTACCTGAGCGAGTATCGATACTGAGAAAAAGCACAGAACAGGACAGAATTTGACAGTTTTAGAATAATCTTGAGCTTCATTGAGGTAGAATGGGAGTAATATAAAAAAGTACAAATATTCTGTGTTGAAAATGAGAAAAGAATATGAAAAAAGTACCATTGTGGAATTAAAATCAGGTCTATTTCTAAGTATTGAAATCGACTTTTACATGTTTGGATCGTGGTAACTCCAACGCCGTCTCCGTTTCACACATTTCTTTTTGATTTTTTGCATGCCAACTTCTGCCACCATCAAAACAACCCAAAACATTTATCAATTTATCGATTTCGTGCAACAAAAATGACGTCTAGACACCTTTGATTCAGTTTGAGAACACCTCTTATTTCATTCAGAAGCAAGGAGTGCAAACGTTGAAGAAAAACCAGCGGACCTTTTCGGTAAACGACGGGTAAAAAGACAGGCGGCGGCTGAGGCGGCGGCGGCGGTTTCACGTGCCGCTTATGATTGGCGCCTGATGAGACATGTAAGCCGTCTCGGGGCGGACACACACGGCTGAGATCGTGAGTGACGGCGCTCGAGAACCTGCCGAGTCCGCCCGGCCCCTCCGTTTGCCGTCGCCAACAAACATCCATTTCTGCTTTATTAGAAACCCCCTTTTTAGAAAACAAAAAAGTATAAAGAGAGTAAGTGACAGCTGGTGGAAAGTGTCTCACCTCAACGCTAAAGCACAAGCAACTGCTCCCGCTTCTGGACCGACCCCCTGACAGGCGACAACTGTTTTGAAGGCTCTGCTCGCTCCTCTTTCTCTCTACGCCCCCAAATCTGAGGTATTTAGGCCTGGCCCGACTCAATGACCCCCTTCAAATGTTAGCCGAGTAATAAACCATAAAAGATGGCCACCTGTTAAGGCCAAGCAACTGTCACAACTCATAACCAATTTCCCACACAGGCTGTTGGACAAATAAGGAAGAATATAGTCACGAGTAGCGAAAGGGGAGAGAAACAATGCCGACGTAAATTGGCCTGGATTGGTCAGTGTGTGGCTATTCTCGGCAAAGTGTGAGTGACAAGCGCCTAAGAGGAAGAAACGTGACATGGATGACGCTTTGGGCTTAAAACGAGGCTAATTCAGCTCATGAACACGGGCTCCGGTCCTTTTTTGAAGGTGTTTCCATCAAAATGAAGGCTGTTTTCGGGGTTTCTTTCATGACACCGTCGTGCTCGTCAACTCAAACTCTTCTCGACACGATCCCGTCATGACAGAGGCTTCGGTCAGCGGTTGATTTGATGCATTTTGACTGTTACACTAATGGCATTAATAAGGGCAGAATGACTATTTTCAAACACTGGATTTTCCTCTTCTTTATTGGAGTTGTCATTCGGAGATCGTCCCACCGTTTTAGACAAATCTCATGGTGGGACCCACATGTGAGTTCTGATACTTTGGATGTTTTGGCAACATTTAATCGAACAAATGAACAAAAAGTCTATATGCAAATCAATAAAAAGGAACGTTTTTGGAAGGGATTGAACTTTTACGCTTTTTATGACGAATATTTATGTTCCCGTAGTTTTTCAAATAAGCCCTCAGACTATTTTAACTTCGCTGCAGCCCACTTTTATGCCCCTGCCCACCAGTTGAAAATCACTGGCTTTGAAATACAAGTCGATGCTATTTCAGACTGCTGTAAAACACTATTTTCCGCCTATAATATGAGACACTATTGCCCGTGCGAATCCCTTTTTAGATGCACTACATGAGCAGAGTTGTATGTGTCTTTTTACAGCAGTCGGTGCATTTCCTGTTTATCGGCCCCGCCTCCTCTTCAGCCTCTAACATTGAGGGGAATGACACAGTGTGATCAAGGACATGAATTGCTCATTGATTTTTTTGGGGGCCCCGGCTTAACTATCCATTCACATTGATCTGGAGCTTTGCTGGGTGTGCGAGTTATGCCACTTTTCATGTATCATGTGCGCGTGTGCTCATCACCTACCGCCGCGCCATTTATAAGGCCGGCGAAATGCGTGCGCAACACAATCTGTTTGTGTTTTAAAGCATTTCGTTTGGCTTTATGCCACTTTGAATGTGCCGTTTCCGCTCGTGCAAAACTAGATGAGTCAAAAATGTAAGTAAGTTGTTGTTTTTTTGGGCCACAAACAGTCATTGTGAAAAAAAAAAAGCAGCAAATGTGGTGCGAAAATGTGTGAATGTTGAAAGCAACAGGTTCAGTGCACAAAGAGCAACGGTAAGTTTACTGGAATGTTCTTTGTTAAGCTAAAATGAAATGCATAAACAAAACTTAAAAAAATGCATAAAACACATCTTAATTTTTTCAATTTTTTTCATTTTTTCCAATTTTTTTGTATATATGATCGCAAAAAACAAATGTAAAAACCTCATATTTCTTCTTTTCTTTCACGTGCCGACGATAAAAAGTGAATGTAGAAGAATTGTGGTTGCGAGTCGCCATCAAAACAAATTAACTATTCATATTGACTATTAATAATCCATGCTTTTGATGATGCAAGAGACAAAGTCAGGGCAATGTGATCCAGCGTGCGCTCCGCAGTCATCTGTCAGGTACAAAGTCATTAAAATAGGGTCTCGTCTTCCTGCGCTCGGCTTGAGTTTCGCCGAGGTATAAGGATACGTTTCTATTCTTCAGCAAAAGCCTCTCATATCATATCATCTCCCCTCTCAAAGACCCTTTTCTCTTTCGTTTTATGCTATTCTTTCGATTCAGAATTTACCCACTAAATGGTTTTGGCTGAAGCGCTCATCTGTTTGAGGCACCTTTTGTTGCCTGCATAAAAAGCGCACTTTACTCCATCCTTTAAAAAAACAAGTCGGCTTAATTAATGTTTTACAAGTGCCGCTGTATTCTCGGAGAAAAAAAAAAGGGCTCTATCAAAGGCGGCAGGTTCAGATTACTAATTGAAATTCTGAATTTCTAAGCCAACTTCTCGTCTCCCCGTGTGCACGCTATAATAAAGCCAGACGTTTTGTAGTCGACACAAATGACATCGAATCATCTAAAGTAATACCGGCTTTGTGATTTTTTTCCATTTTTCTTTTTTTGTTGTTGCTGGGATTCTCATGTTCTCTGAGTGGGTTCACAAGGCAGCTTAATAAAGCGGTAAACGCATGTCGGACCTCCGCTGGGGGACGGCGGGCACGAGGCAAAGCGGCTGCTGCTGCCACAGGATTTTTACCAAAGAATAGAGAGGAAAAGAGACAGCGAACAAAAGGGGAACGCGGAGGCAAAAGTCGACTTATCTCTGGGGCTGATACGGATATAAAACCCAGAGGAGATGAATGAATAGAGTAATTTGGGAGGTTGAAACTGTCAATGGGCAAGTAAAAGTGACACTAAAAAAGGAATTTGAGGAATAATTATTTCTATAAAGCGCTCACAATAGTGTTAGGGATTCGACTGCACGACTAGTGGTTGTATTGTAAGCTAGAAAGTACCAGTGTTGGAAGGAAAAGTACTGTATTGAGTGCTTTGAAGGTGGAACGGCGCTGTATAAATACAAGGTAATAATACATAATAATACTTAAGTCATTTTTTTTAGGTATCTGTGCATTCTAGAGTACACATTTTTACTTTTACTTCACTATATCTGTCATTTGTATCTGTGCAGACTGCATGAAGGTTTTGAGTTGACGTTTTTCCTCTAAAAGTACATTTTTAAAGGATTACTTCAACACTTTTACTTAAGTAAACAGGTTTTTTTATGTCATACTTTTCTTTGAACGTTCTTCCTGTATCTGTACTTTTACATAACAAAACTGAGTACTTCTTCTGACAAGTACTGACAAGAGTACTAATGACTCATGCTGTACATTGCTATTTACAGTAATCAAAGTTTACTAGCGAGGTGATTATTGTTGGAATATTTTTTACAGTCAAATTAAAATGCGTGTGAATAAATACAAAAAAAAAAGACAGTTTTGAGTTATACTTTTGATGGAAAGTGTCAGTTAGGGTGGGCAGTTATAAAAATACATCATGGTTAGGTAGGATTTTCTCCATTTTGGAAAGTTGCAAGAGGTTTGTGAGTAAAAGGTGTATTTTCTCATGCAAAGAGGAGGTTTTTTGGTTTGTGAAAGTGCAGCTCGACTCGACACTTGTGAGCGAAAGTGAGTCAGAAGTAAACTTGTGCAAACACCTGTTCATAAAACTCATTTCTCTCTGATTGTTACTCTGGCAAAGTAGCTGCAGCGGGCAATTACATAAATTACTGAGTTTAAAAAAATGTCAGGGATGATAACCTTTGCACTGCGTTAATGATTACACTGGAGGAAAAAAAAAGCTTCTGCTCTTTTATATTTACCAAACTGCCTCCTTTAGGCGGCCTATTATTTTATTGGCCTGTTTTGCAAGCGTAGTAACTTTTTCCTTCTTCTTCCCAAGGTCGAGGTGTGTTTACGCACAGGGCTTTCAGGTCACTTCTATTGTATTTGCATCAAATATTTTTTGATAAGGGGATATAAAAGCACTATAAAAGCCAACATCGTAAACGGGAGAGGTGTAGCTTGAATAAGGACAAAAGCCAGCAGGACTTTTCTTATCAAACTTGTTTTTTATTCTTTGCTGTAAAGGTGCTGTAATGCAAGAATAAAACACATCAAACACAGTAAAATGAAATGTTCACACTAAAATGCTTCACAAAGTCATTGCAATGACTTTAAAAAGATAAGCGCTTTTCTTTTAACAGGTTGTAATCATAGATGAAGGACATAAATAACTACGAGAGATTCACTGTTTTTGAAAGAAAAATCCAAACTTATGACCCACAAATGTTGAACTTTATCATTATTTTTTGGAACTTGCGCCTCAAACTTGCCATAATGATCGTATGGCTTGAATTCCTTTCAAATGACAATCATCCCGTCTTTGCCAAAGTGATTATTCATGTCGACAGACGACGTTGAACTTAATTACAGAGATATTACCGGTAACCATAAAAAACATCCGCAATCACGTTAAACACAATTGCATTCTAACCTGTCCAACAATTCAAATGTCAAACTGCAGGATTCTAGAAAGTAGTGATGACCTACTGAGTATTTCTGAAGTACAAATATTCCGCGCTCTTTCCATCTCTGCTATGGTTTTCTCACGCAGTAGGTTCATTACTCTGGCCTCCGATGTGGCCACAGCCCCGGCTCTTGTTTCATAGAGAAGTGCCTCCTCTCTTATCTCCCTAGCTCTAAAATCACTTAACAAAGACTTGGGCATTTGTACAAATTAAAACATCAATAATACATAAGCGCTTTTCAGTTTTGAGCTACAGTGCCCCTGGATTGGGATGAAATGCGCCGCGCCGTTATGGAACCCACACGAGAACCATCTGAACACCCTTTCCACTGGTTTCTTCGGGATAACTGCGGTGAACGTGGCCGTCCCGGGACAAAATGGCTGGTCCAGAGCAAGACCTGGAAGTTGTTTTGAGGCGAGAGGTGGTTAAGTGTTTGCGGTGCATCAATGCAAACAGGCAACACCCTGGAGCGGCGCAGCGTGGTGGACTTCCATAAACAACATCGCCCACATTTATGATCTGTGGTCGTCGTGGCAACACAAGGTCCTATCCCATGATCCCAGTCCCTGTCCTTACATGGCTAAATCCAACTTGACTACCCTCTTATTTTCTCATTTTGATATGGTTAGCGTTATAAGAGAACGTCGCACGTTAAAGTGCTTCTGAAAAGGGCGGGGAACTGCATCATGGGAACTTTGTGGCACCTCAAAACAAACTACTGTCATTTGAAAAGATTAAATCATAAACCTGGTGCTAACGAAGCTCTTCCTGTTGCAAACTGAGACTGGAATAGACAGAAACGGTTCAAATGTATTTTTGATAAATACATGCGACATTTCAGTTCAATTTGACACTAAAGTCAGTTGATGCTGATGTGTTTACTCTGGTTTATTAGAGCTCATATTTAACTTTAATATTTAAAAGATAAAAGATGTAGTTTGTCCACCTGCGTGATGCTGTAGTAAGAGCTTAATGTCCGTGTGCATCTGGGACGGCTCAGATTCAAATTGTTCACAAATTTGACTAAAAGATGGGAATGAAAAGACCAATCCATGAGTTTCAGATTCATGAAAAGTCTGTTGCCAAAGCAATGAACAATTCAAAACTAAATATTATTCTTTTGAATGGGTAACCTCAAAATGGCACCGTAAAACAGGAAGCTGGAACCCATTAATACTTGTGCAATTAAAAATAACATATATATAACAAATTAAGCAGCTACTTAGACACAAAGTTTGGACCAAAAATACAATAAAAATACAATTTAGAAGGAAAATACAACTAAACATGAAGTTATTTGCTTCTGAACCGCCATTAAAACTGTGTATCTCTATTGCTGACTATGGAGGAGTGTTGCTCGCTATTATTATTATCAGACTTGTAAATCCATGGGCTGCACTGTTCCAACACCAATAGAGGACAAGCCATCCCATTTACAGATGGCCTCAAGGACAATTAGCAGTAATGATTGGTTGCCACATAAATGAATTTGCCACTGCACTACTTTGCTGATGATCACAAACCAAACGCATGGCAATAACAATATGGACGCTTGCTCCAAACTTGGGATTTTCCTAATACAAAACAGTTAACTACAGTCAAAGCTTGGACAAACAATGGAGGAAAAAAAAGAGAGAAAAAATCATCTCTTCAATCATATTCCAGATATCTTCATTTCGCAGCGCCCGCCTGCCCGCCCGCCCGCCCCTCCGCCGCTGCCCGCGCCGCCTGGCAAACAATCCCCTTGTTAGCAAACTGTTAAGACAGCCGCTCGGTACACAAATTGCGCTCGACCAAGCGAATTTGTTTTGCAAGGGTGACCTGTTTAATCATCTCATTTTCTTTGGCGGACATTTATTCATCTGGTTTCCACGGTTACAGAGAACATTAAGGGGCTACAGTAATAAGGCTGGAGAGTCAAACAGGTAATAAAAAAATTAACGCCATTTTGCCAGGCAGCCGAGGACACTGGGTGAAATGAATCAAGGGAGAAGGGAAGAGGAGCGGGCGGGTGTGGCGGGTGGGAGGGCGGGGCGGGGCGGGGAGGTGCGCGAGTGGGTGGTGGGGGGGCGCCAATATTGTCCAAACAATAAGGCTTAGCGGTTATTTTACTCAGTAGATCAGGTGGTGCCGTTATGGCCATGACACTTTGGGCCACGGCGCAAAGAGAGAGGGAGATAAACCTTTCAGAGCGGCCGCCGTCTCACTTTTATTGTCATTCGGCGATTACGTATCAGAACAATTAGAAGTTAGATATCTATTAACTTTGCACTTTTTGATTTCGCTCGAGAACGGGGGAGATAATTTGCGCTCTCGATGGCACGCGGCGGGACAAACATGGCATTTAGAAGGAGACGGAGATGCCTGTTTACCTCCCCGAGTGGATTCGGCGGTTGACAGATAATGACTTTTAAACAACCCGGAGACAAACACAGTATCGAAATCTCTTAAACGGCAACCCGCGCCCGATCGAGACGCTCGCCAAATATAGAAAATTCTGACACAATAGGGGGAACAGGTGGCGAGGGTTCACGGAAAGCCAAGCCAAAGAGCGGCTTTGCCAAATAAGGCTGTGTCGATGTAGACGACGGCAAAAACAAGCCGCCTTGTGTGTTGCCACTGTTGAGCTTTTTCGTGGCAACACAAGCCGCTTCCAGCAGTATGAAAAAGGTGCACGAAAAAACAACAGATTTGATGGATTACTAATTTCTCCACTCCCTCTGAAAGTATTTACATATAATAGTCAGCCAGCGTTTGGCACTCCTCTCTGGTGCAGAAAATGTCCTAACCTAACCTTACCCTCGATTGTTACAAAACGTCTGGTTTAACCTGTATCCGGGTTTTTTTAACGGCTGCCTACATCCCCCATGCTGCGTCACCCCTCCCTGAAACTAAGAAAACACATTTCATTTGTGTCTTAAGTACGTTAACATTGTTCCATGAGTGAGTTTGTGGCCTCAAGTCGTCACCTGACCTGACATGGGCCATACAAAGCTTCTATAGAGCACTGGAAAACTACACATTTACAATACTTCAAGCAATAATTAGATCCAATTAATTGAAAAAATGTCTAAAAGTGAATTGCAAAAAAACAGATATCTCCATTGTGAAAGAAAAAAAAATGTCGCAACTTATTTTTCCTTTTTGTTACCATCAACTGCATTTACTATGAATGAAAAGTGGGAATGAAAGTATTTGGATTGTAATAAAATGCATTTGGCTTTGGAAAACATTGCTGTGCTTTTGATGGTTTTAATAAATGGCACATATCTGTTTTGACAAATGGACTCTAAAAAGTTAAACTATATACAGTCTGTGTACTAAACAGACTTATATTTGTTTAAACGGATGTACAAAATATACTGTAAATCAATAATAAAATGAACAACATGTGGCAGCAGAAGCACAGATACTGTCACGTTTGCACCACATAAAGTTACAGAGTACACACTGACACACACAGAGTACACACAGAGTACACACAGAGTACACACAGAGTACACACAGACTGAACAGACTGAACAGAGTGCAGTAAAGGCTAAGTTGCAGCTAAGGGCCAACTGCTCCGCTAACAGCCTCTTAACAGGTGTGGGCTCTGCAACCATGTAATCCTATCAAGTTACTGAGGAGGGAGAAAAAAAAGCCACGAAATCCTCCAAACTGCAAACTCCAAGGTTCGTCTTCCCTCCCTGCCCCCCGCCCTGCCCCCGCCCTGCCCCCGCCCTGCCCCCGCCCTGCCCCCGCCCTGCCCCCGCCCGCTCAGTAACGCCAGCATGTGTCTCTCAGAGCCACAGTCTTCTCCAGCTTTCGCAGTTGGCCAGTGACAGAAAAGAACAGCTGCGGATTTATCATGTACAGACACTCATTATTACGGGTGCGCCGGCTACTGACCCAAGAGGAGAGGAGGAAGAAAAAATAGAAGTGGAGCTGCCGAGAGGGAGAGCGACGGTGTGGGGTTCAAACGGCGCTGGAGATATGAGTGGAAACGTGCGGAAACATATCGCAAACATATTCAAGCAAAAAACTAAAATAATGTCAAAATAATGAAACTTTTTTTCTTTTTACAATTTCAAACTCATTCTTGAAGGACAAAAAACAAAACAAAACAAATAGAATAATACATTAATAATACATTAATTTACTAGAACAGGATTGCGATGTTGAAGCTTAATTTTTCGAGTTTTTTGGTGCCACTTTCCAAACTTCTTGACATAATATTTTTGGAATATCACAATAACAATATTATATAAATCCCACAAAAATGTGTTAAAAGGTGTCATAAAACATGTTAGTTGAGGTTTGATTATCAGACAAATGTGAAATTTTGGTCAAATTAATCAAAAATGTGCAGGAATATCACATTCTACCTTATTTGAAAGTTCACAAACAGAACTTTTTTATAAATTTCAGCTCTTTTTTAACCGGTTAATTCAATTTTTTTAATTTATTTCACGACAAAGAAATACTCAAAATGAACAATTTCACACACGTTCACAACAGCATTCAGGACATGTACATGTGGAAAAACTTCCCTGCTCTAAACATGATTAAAGATTATTTATGTTCCACCTTGTATGTGTTTTAATTCTACCTTTACGCACATCTCGTCTTTTTCTTTTCCCTGAATCTTGGTTTGTGTGTTTTACTTTAAGTTCGGCAAGTCTTTTAAAACAAACGTGTTCCTTGAAGCGACATGAGTGATCACAGAACTTAAACTGAACATTCTTCTGCTGTTTAACAAACTCACAAAGCCGCCTGACAAACTGGTGTAGCCGGTGCCACGCTGCACGGTGGGACGCTCTGAGCTCCTCTGTCATTGTCTTAACCCCGACTGACCCCCACCTGCTATATTTGTTCCTCCTGATAAGAGGGTCAGCCGATAAACCATCACTTTATTACTCTTGTCAATCTCTGCCGTTGTCATTAAACAGTTAACCCTGCCTCTTCCTCCTGTCGTCTCCACTCGTCTCGCCACCGAACCGGAAACTTGTGGTGTGTCACATTCCATACGACAACCTTTCCCGCACCTTAAAGACCACCGCCGCCAACACCCCCCCGCGCGCGCGTTCAACCAAATTCGCATACCCCCCCTCGGCAAATTTAAAGGGATTAGTACCACGTTTTTGTGCCGCCTTAATCGCTCTTTTAGCCATGGCCTAATAAGTGCGTGTCGATAAGCAGGGCATGCAAATTCATTCATGGCCAGTAGCGGAGGAGTGAGCGCCAGCCCCAGTCTCTTCCACTTCACTAATTACCTCTTCATTTTAGCCCCTTTTCTTCCTCTTATACGCCATATCAGCCACTGGAGATTACGCCTCTCCCTTTACTTTGCATGAAATTATGATTTTCAAATGTGAGATTAGGACGTCATAAAGAACACTAGAGGAGGCTGGTGTACTGACAGGGCATGACGCTGCACATTTGCTTTTTAAAACATTTCACAATTCTGAATTTTTATTTTTTTTAAGTGGGCTATGTTTTTTTTATGTTTTTTTTTTGTAAAATGTATCAAAATTAAAACAACTAAACTCAAACAATAATGTGATGTTGATTTTCTTTTACAGCAGATTATCATTCACGTCCAATTTTAGCATAATTATTAAGATATAAAATCAAACGGGACACATTGTAGACAGTAAAATCCCAAATCCAAACTGATCTCGTTATTACACATGTATTACTACTTTACTAACGCCTAATAAAGGGTGTGATTCTTCAGCGTTGACTAAAACTTGACAGATTTGACATATCAAATGCAGGCAATATCCAAGGTGCTACCTGTTTATCATTTAGGAATATTTCTGGTATTAATTAGCCCATTAATCCACATTGGGAAGCTTTGAGGTTTTAATTAGGTGCTGGCCAGAGCCCGAGAGGAGCAGGGAGGGGAGAGGAGCTGGCTCTTTGCAGGCGCTCGCCGGTCCGTATCAAGTAGAGCCCACTTAGAGAGGGATGCAGCGCGCCGGCCCCCCACACACGTGCATCCGGACTTTATAAGAGCGTTTGATGTTTTTCGAACCACAAGAAAAGAGAAACAAAATCCACTTGGAAAGATTTAAAAGACGGGGTTAAGGTAATTATGGTTGTGCTTGTTGGAGATGACTGGGCACATGGTCTATCAGCTGTCTTTTCTGTTTCGGGTGCACCCCCCTGACACACCGAGCGGCACACACACACACACACGCGCACGCACGCACGCACACCTCCCGCCCCGTCCCGTGTCGCCTGGTCCCACCGGTCCCCCCTTTCCACTCTCCGCGCTCCCCCCGACGAGCTGCTGAAGGCACAACACACACCGGCGAGCGCAGCATCACACCGAGGCGCAGCGGCAAACTGACTCAAGTGTTGAAGTTCGGATTCAAAGCAATTTACTTTAAAGTTAGAACGTGATCTTATTTGTAAATGATTCTGTAAAAATTAGGATGTGTCTTTTTTTTTCTTTCTTCTTTTTTGGGAAAAAGAATAAAAACACATTTGAAAAGATGTGACGAGAAGGTTTTATGTTGCGGGACAATATTCCAGAGCACAAATAAAAACCCTATCTATTTGCCTATTAACATATGCTAATTAAAATATATATTTCAGCTATAATAAAGAAACTCTAATAGACATGAAACACTGTCGGGTTTGCGACATTGGAACATATCAAATAAATTATATTATAAGCATTAATTGTGAATAAAACTACCTGGTATAACCTCAGATGGAAATATACATTTAAAGCAACAAATGTAGACTTACATTATCAATCAATGCATAATTAAAGCTAAAAACTACAAAGCATACACTTGAGTCTGATTTGAATATATTCTATTTTCCTGCCTGTGCTTTTACTCCGGTTGACAAGGTGATCCTAATCACCTGGTTGCTGTGGAGCCCTGACACGTCCAGGACGCCCCTGGAGAGATAACCATCAAAGAGGTTAAATACAACTGGACCATATTATAAACATGGAGAGATTTTGTTCCTCAACTCTTCTTTTTCTGTTTAAATTTATATCCAAACTGTTAATCGGCTGTACACAACATTTCCATTAGCATAGCCCTGCCCCCTAATAAAAATTCCGGCTAGTTTAATTAAAAAATGTAAATTTACTGCCAAGGAAAAAGAAGAGCGCAACAGCATATTTTATTGCTTAAGACATCAAATTGATACGGGGTTATTGCAAAATTTGTCATAAAAATAAAATAACGAAAGGGCCTTTTGAAATAAAACTTTATTTCTAATTTAATTTTTTTGCTTTTTTTGGTGCAATTTTTTTCACCAGAAAATGACCATTGCAAAATATGGTCATTTATAGTTAATGAGATTTGCCAGTGAAGTACAATCCACATTATGAGTCATGAGAGAGAAACTTTGAAATGAAGGTGTGCCAGAATAACACTTGTACTAGTTTGTTGTGATTTTAAAAGTATAATGCAAAGGTACCTTAAATAACCGGCAGTAATAATAATGAAGCAGCACTCGAGACAACGTGTTTGTGCAACTATGCGCTCACAGGCAGCGAGCAGACAACCTCTGTCAAGCTTTGTCATTCCAATCTGCAGTGGAAATTGCGCATAAAAGCAGCAAATGCAATATAATAAATATGCAAAATATGTCAAATAATATAATTTACGTCACAAATTTGGAATAAAGTTCATATTCGTAGCATTTAAATTCAAAATGTGATGTGACTCTGAAAATAAAAATATCTCTCGCTTGTTATACTTATGTTATATATGTTACGATATACGGTTTCATTTTAGCGCTACAAGGCGACGCCAGCTACAAATAGGCACGATCAAAGCGTGCTTGAAAAGTTGCTCTTCACTTGTGGAGTTGTCATAATTATATATAATACGTGAGCTTCTGTCTCCTCCGCGTCTCCTGTGAAGAGCACGGTGTGTGTTTTTACGAGAACACGACCGGGCTGACAATATTTGACACGTCAGATTAAAAATATTACAGCATAAATATTGGAGTTCAAAGAGATGGACTTGAGCTGTCGTGTATCTCGAACTCCCCAAAATATAAATGTTCAGTATGTGTTATATTTATACAACAATATCTACTTCAAGACAGATTAGGTAAAGAAACAGCACTTTTAGGGAAATAGATATAATAAATTGCATTAGTCGTAGTTGAAAATTGAAAAAGGACTTAAATCTAACTTTCTAATGTATTCGAATATACAGTAATTTTCATTGCTGTATTGTTAATTTATTTTAATAGTGGTGCTTTTATTTCAACACCATAGTATATTTAACAATTTTGTATGTTTATCGAACTATTTACCACTGCAATTTACACTACTGTCATACAAACTTAAGCAATTGTCAAAGGAAAGGTTTGTTAAAATAATAAGAATAAACAAAACAAGTCTATGTCCATAAGTACATATTATAACAACGGTGCGACCTGTGAAACCCACACACATATTAAGTAGCTGCTAAGGTGCTAGCTCTGTTCTCCTTTACATGTGAGACAGCACATAAGCAACACAACAGTTTGTTTGCTTTGTCCCCTTGGCAACTAGCCCTTAGGCCATTCAGTGCACTCAAATAGCATCGCCTTTGTAACAAACACTCATATCTGTGAATGTACAAGCGGCACAATGCAAAGCAGAAAATACATAGGATTTTTTGTTTTTGGGTTTAACGAAAGGCTCGGTTAGTGATTGAAAATGAAACTGCCTTGGATGAACTTTCTGCCCCGGCGTCAACCGCTCGCACTGCGCTCGTAAGAATCATGTTTGATATTGTAGTCACCTTTGGGCACTGTCAAAGAGCTATAAATAAGGGTGTTGCAACTGCCGGGCACCTACACTGTGGGCACCTAACTCCCGCGATTGTCTACACAGATAAAAGGCACTCCTTAAAACAGACGGCTAATAAAGAGAGGAAGATAGTAGTCGCAGTAGGAGTAAAAGTACTCACCATATTCAGGGAAGTCGATCTTAAATCCTCTCAGACATGTAACTTTCATAATACAACTTCAAACTCTTGAGTCAAAGTCATTCGAATGGTCGGGAAGTTGAAGAAAAGTCAGGCGCAAAAACAAACAAAAAAAACAAGGAGCCTTCCTTCTCAATCATGCACTAAACTCCTTGACATGTAATCTGTCAATAGTTTGTTGCTGAGATAATGCCGGCTGCCACGAGCGAGTTTGATTGGCAGCTCTCCTGGCTCTGGCCCCGCCTCCTCCTCCTCCTGGCGGGTGCGACAACAGTGGCGGGTGGGGGTTTGAACCTGCCCCTTCCCTTCCTCTTCCCTGGCTCTCTCTCAGTCTGTGTCGCTGTCTCTCCCTTTCCGCCGCTCTCCTCCGCCGCCGCCGCTCACACGCTCGCCGCTCACACACGGGCGCTCGGAGCCTAAGCAGTTGGTTGGTGATGTTGTCTCAATAGGCTCATAGGAAATTATGGCAGAGGAGCCGGGCCACTGTTTTTCCCCCTCCCTGAGTGGGCTGGCCTTCTCCATCTTTGTGGTCGTCTAGCCTTTCAACTCTCTCGGGGTGGAGCCTGCTCTGCCTCTATTCAAATGAGCCGGGGCTGAGTCTTTAAAGGGGTGGAGGCGGAGGACGGTGGCAGTTTGGACAATACGGGGCAAAGAACAGGCCAGTTTGTGATAGGAGAGGTGCGGGGAAGTTTGAAGTTAGTTTTGAGGTGCTTTTATGGACCGGCAAAATGTAAAATAACACATTTTAAAGAGTTAAAATACACGTGTTTTGTTCTTTACTAAAACACAGGTCGTGGCGCTTCTCAGATATTTAAATGTAAAATGAAGTAAATGTATTTTAGGGAAATATACTGTCAAATTAATATTTACAGTCTGATATTTAGGGCTGGAAAGACATTCTTGGTTGACTAAAGACAAAAGCCCAGCCAAACAATAAGAAGTTACAAGTATTTCTGATTGGTCCAACTGCAATCACAATATAAACTGCAAAACTATTTAAAAAGAAAGGTTCTGACAAAAAAGCAAATTAAATCACGATTCTCTCCCAAATCCCAATGAATGGACTAAATGACTAAAGACTTGTTTTGTTCTCTGTAAGTTTCAAAGGTTTGAATTCTAATTTAGAAACTAAAAGTACTGAAACAAATCAGTCTGTGGGGAATAAAATTAATTGACAATGTTTTTCATTTATACTCTGATAGTTGGGAGTAGACAAGTAGTAGTAAAAGTAGCAGTAGTAGTAGCAGTAGCAGTAGCAGTAGCAGTAGCAGTAGTAGTAGTAGTAGCAGTAGCAGTAGCAGTAGTAGTAGTAGTAGCAGTAGCAGTAGTAGTAGTAGTAGCAGTAGCAGTAGCAGTAGTAGTAGTAGTAGCAGTAGCAGTAGTAGTAGTAGTAGCAGTAGCAGTAGCAGTAGCAGTAGCAGTAGTAGTAGTAGTAGCAGTAGCAGTAGCAGTAGCAGTAGCAGTAGTAGTAGCAGTAGCAGTAGCAGTAGCAGTAGTAGTAGTAGTAGCAGTAGCAGTAGTAGTAGTAGTAGCAGTAGCAGTAGCAGTAGCAGTAGCAGTAGCAGTAGTAGTAGCAGTAGCAGTAGCAGTAGCAGTAGCAGTAGCAGTAGTAGTAGCAGTAGCAGTAGTAGTAGCAGTAGCAGTAGCAGTAGCAGTAGCAGTAGCAGTAGCAGTAGTAGTAGTAGTAGCAGTAGCAGTAGCAGTAGCAGTAGCAGTAGTAGTAGTAGTAGCAGTAGCAGTAGCAGTAGCAGTAGCAGTAGTAGTAGTAGTAGCAGTAGCAGTAGCAGTAGCAGTAGCAGTAGCAGTAGTAGTAGTAGTAGTAGTAGTAGTAATAGAAGTAGTAGTTGTTGGGGCAGATGTAAATACTTTCATTGCACCAAAGCTAACCACTCAGTCTCCACACTGACCTCTAGTGGCTTAAGGTAGTATTTGTGGCCCTATCTCACAATGGTGTGTTCTTAACAATGTATTTCCACCGTTCCCTTAAAAGTAAAGTATTCATTCTCTAGTACTTTTCTGACCTTATTGTTATTGTTTTGTTGCTTATTTGCCATACTTCTACTGAGGTATAAGAGTATTTGTCATGTTGCTTTCTCACTACATATAAATACATGTTTCAGATTGATTCCAGCTAAATGATAAAAAAGTGTACATAAAAGGCGGTGTTTGGTGAGCTCAGTTCCCTCTGTGAGCCCGATAACACACTATCAGTTTTCATTGTAATTTCAGGTGAAATGATAAAGGCCGTTACCAGGTGACAATGAATACTTCATAAGACAAACCCCTGATTTGCCTGGCAGTTTCTTCCGCAGTGCTATGCAAAGCAACGCCATTTGAACATAATGCATAGTTACAATAAACACGGCAACAGTTCAAGAATGTGGAGTTTCTGGTCCAAATGCTGAGTTTTTGAGCAGGTTTATTACCGAGGACAGAAAAGAGGAATCAACACCTTTATGGCTTAAATGATACGCAGTCTAGGCTTCAGTTCCCGCCTGTTGTTTGCAAAGTCCAAAGTATGCACATAAAACAGGTTTTGGTTGATTTGAAATGATGACTCATGCGGGTTAATAATGGAGAAATAAAGATAGTCTCCTCCTTTTTAACTGACACAAAGAGAAATGCCCTTATATGGTCAAAAAGTCCAACCCTCAGGCCAACTTTTAACTGTAATAACAAATATTGTTTTGGTGACATTTTTTATTGAGACTGGAGTTGGCACGCACTTGCTTTCTGTTAACTTGATTAAATCTGTCATCTATTTGTCAAACAGCACATCTTTAGTTTACTGGATAAACAAGTTCCTGTGAAGAAAGAACACTTAATACTATGTGTTTTGACAAGTACAGTATGTTCCAACATTACATTACAGAGAAACCCTACACCCACTACCACCATTTTACTTATGTCCGGCTTTGTAGCTGCCAATCATATATTTCAAACACGGCGTCACGTACTGGTGGGTCAGGTACTGGCGTCTTGGAAATAAAAGGCAGTGAAATACTCCAGTTGTACGAGAACAACGCAGTGACAAAAGTTACAAGTTACGCAACTGATGAAAGGACTTAAATATGGAATTAGACTCAAATCAGTCTAATTCCATATTTACCTTTACAAAGCTCATGTCAGTAGAAAAACACATATATTTCGGAGGTTTAATCAGAATAATATGGATGTCATGCTTACAATATATGATGGTGAATTTGGTTTGAAAAGGAAAAAAAACCTGATTGACCTGATTATTTATTACAATTTCTAATGTAATACTGCATTATTTCCTGCATGATTGTGTAAGCCAGATCTTCATTATGTTAAAGGTGCACTATGTAACCTTTCTGGAGGGAGTTTTCAGCACCTGCTTGCCTTCCTCGAGATGTCTGTACTGTGTCCATGTTGCAGGTCAGATCTGTGGAGAGGCGGCCCCCGCTCGCAGGAAGAACGGATCTTTTTTAAGACACATTTCAGCAATAAAAACCTCTGTAATAGAATAAAACTGGAGACATTTGGAACTGTCCTGGCAACGCAATATACAATATGTCAATCTTTATTCTAAGAGTCAGTTTCAAACACGTGCTGCATTGATGGATCAGTGCAAATAAACCCTTTTTTAATTTTTTAGAAGCAGAACAACCCAACTTCACATGCCTGTGTGAGTGAGTCTGTCTTTGAACTGGCAGGTGTAATAGAGATCCTTGTCCTGACTGATTTACAGCAGGTTATCTCAGGTGAAGTCATGAGAACATGCCCATTATCCCCTTTCATTCTGCCTCTTTGTTCCGTGTGCAAAGATGACAACAAAAACCCCTCTAGGATCTCGCTCTTGATATTGAGATATTGAGGACGATTTTAGGTTGGCGGGGTTAAAAAAAACCCACTCCATTGAGCGTCAGTGGGAGGCAGGTCGCTCCACTTCATGCATTACAGCCTTCTGGCCCCGGAGCTGCCATCGCGGAGGCCTGGAACCATTACGATTCAAAGGCATCGGCAGGGTTTTGCGTTTGAAGTGGGCAGAGGGCTATTGTCGGGCGCCGCGCGGGGGGAATGTCCAGGGCAGCCTCGGTAAACCCTGGCGTGCGTGTGAGCGGTTCGCGTGCGCGCGGCATCAGTCAAAAAACCAAGGGGCTGCAGACGTCCGGCTCGCCCCCCGATCGTGCACTCCGGGGGGGGCAGGTCTGGTGCGGAGTCCCCCCTCCGGTCGGCGGGACAAAGGCGCAGGGCCCGCTTGAAAGATGTGAATTCAGCGGCTTTTGTGCCCAAAGCGCAGAGACACGCAGAGTGAGAAATCTGACCTTTGCCGACAGCGGGATTGTGTTTTTGAAGCCCTCGTTGAGGCTCTGGCAGTTCAGGGCAACGGGGAAGAGATGGAGTGGGCGCGAGCAGCATGGGGGCAGCGGGGCGAGAGGGGGACGAGGAGGTGGGACGAGGAGGTGGGACGGCCTGACTGGTGGAGGTACAGGTGGGGGGTGCGGACATGAAAGTCACACTCAGACTGGAGATCAAGTTTATTGTGCAGCGGGTGTCATCAAAAAGCAGTCGAACTGGATTGAAGGAGATCGTTTTATTTTTGGGGAAAACACACGAGGTGAAACTGGAAGAACAGGAAGAGGAAGAAGAAAGATGAGACATTTTATAGGAGAGAGCAATGTTTGTATTTTTTTGCGTTTAAAAGAAAAAATATGTGTTGTTATTTCTCACTTTGTATCTACGTTTAATATATATTTGTGTCTGTTTGTTTTGCTTTGAAATTACTACATTGCTAAAAATAAAAAATAAATCTGTTGTATTGAACTTGGAAACTGTAGTACTTGGCAATATATGATAGATATGAAAGATATTCCTTTATTGTCCACACATGGGGAAATTTCATTGTTGCAACGCAGGTAGATACAGAGGAAAATGACAGATAACTTATAGGAAGTCTAAAAATGAATATGAATGTATGTATTATTACTGGACGTACAATATTGAAATCAGAACGCTGGCGAAATCTTGTGAATAATAAAATGAAAACATAAACCTAATTTGTTGCAGTTTAATGATCCGACGTGTTTGTTTCCCAGTTTTCTTCCGTCTCATATTGTCTTTTAAGCACATTTGTCAGTTCCCCTCTGTTGACAGTAAACTGAAACCAAAATGTAAAACTCCTCCCGTGTTCCTGTTCAAACAAAGTTGGTGTTTTATCCCGGCAGATATTCACTGTCATGTTGTTGTCAAATTGGCAGGAAATTGAATGTGTAAAATCTTAATTCTGCGGCAGGGTTTTTTAAGTGGGATAGAGCCGGAGTTCACGGTGCTGTTATCTTCTGTGCGGGACATTATTCCCTCTCACGTCTCTTTAGATTGCATTATATATTTATTTCTGAGCCAGGAAAGGGGCTGAATATTAAAACATATGTATAGGCAAAACATTACTGTGCTTCGTGATGATCCACATTTGCATCACTCACCACGATGACGCTTCACCTTCTCGTTTGATTTTCATAATTGCAGTTGAGTACATACATAATGCACATACTGCGATCTTATTCTTAAGCAATTAACATGATATTTGTGTGAGGTGGAAAAGTGGTCGGCGCTCAACTTTGCTCACGTTTGTGTCCCAGACCATGTGGGGACTGCATGTTCAAGACAAATCTGAAGAAAGGAGCCCAAGTGTTGAAAATAGTAGATTATTTGCCGACCTCAGGGCTCCATTTTGCTCAGAGTCGCTCCAGTGTCCGTTGAATGTTTGCTTGTCCACTATGTGCTATTTCACTGCTCAAATGAATTGTCCCTGATGGGATTAATAAAGTCTTCTCTTAAATTGAATCTTAATCTGATCATTTCTTAAACCCTGTGGTATTGCAGGTTTGGTCTATAGCAAAGATAATGAACCATATTAACTTGAGCATTTCATTTAAAAACGGCAGAACAAATATCACAACCGAGTAAAGCAAAAAGAACACTGAAAGTCTGAGTTTACATCCTTTCTAACATATAGTTTCCTACAATATGGTCATTCTGGTCATTTCTGTCAGAACCTCACGTGGCAGTAGAATCATATTTGTCCACATTATTCTAAACGCGCCTCTTCATAATCCCTCATGAGTTATGCCTGGACGGTCCGGTCGGTGCCAGAGCGCTGAGAGCACAGATTTTGGAGATAGAATGGGCCCATGTTTTGGAGTCGTACATTTTTCTTGACACTGCTTTCATCCCCCGGCCGTAATCATCATATCTCCCCCACTGCTCTCCGGATGCAGACATCCATAATGCAATCTGCCTAATTTTGATCCCTCGCAATCTGGTTTTTAAAAGGGAGGGGAAAAAAGGGGGACATATTTCTGAAGCTTGCCTCTGTAATCATTTTAGACAGATAGCCTTTCCCATCGCAGACGAGCAAATATTTGTAAAGCAGCTATCTAATGGAAAATTAGAGTGAAATTAGAGTGAAATTCATGACAGCCAAATGCGATTATCTGTAATTCTATTATACCATCTTAGCCCACACAGCATATTTTTGTGGAGTTTTTTCCATAAATACCTATGCCAGGGGTCCTGCTAATCAAATCAAACTGAAATTCATCTTCCCATTAAATTCAATTAGTTGCAATTTCTAAACCCTAACAAAGATTTTAATTACTAAATTATAAAATTCTCCCTAGCCAAATTGGGGATAGAAAAAGTGCATCCCGGCATGCACAAAACAAGGCCATGAAAGGAAATTGTTGATCCAAAAAGATACAGGGGGAAAATAGCATTAGGCGGAGCACTGGGGCTCATTGAGGGCGGTCTGGGCGGGCGGTGACGTGTGCCCAGCGCCCGGCTCAAATGAACTTAGTCCACGTTCTCTGCCTCTAAATGTCTGCCCTCAGAGTTATTATGGCCTAATTGACTAATTGACACCTTAATTTCATTTATGGGGCTCCTGTGTTCATAAAGCAAACCTCTGGGTGGGGCAGCAGTCTCCAGCGGAAGCTAAAAGTCCACATACAGGACAGGGCCAGGTAGCGCCTCGGGCCCCGTGTCCCGTTCTGGGCACTGGACGATTATGCATTTGATAATGAAATGGTCAGGAAGGAACATACTGACTTAGCAGAGGCTTAAGAGCATCTTACTAGTATGTCCAAATCCCTGTGATACATGCTGATAGCTAATAACCATGCAGGTCCAGTCCCACAATCTGTCGCCCTGAAAGCAAATGACCTCCTTCAAGGACTGGCTCAGATTTTTAGATTTCAAAAGCGGCTTATGTGAGTTTGTTAACCTCATGAGTGACTGTGCCAATGCTGCAGTTTTAAATCCCAGGTTAGTCCTATTCTCCGCTAATAGATTTACCAAACGTGGTCCAAGTGTCAATGGCTGAGCATCAGTAGTGGTTTGAAACAGCCCTGTGTTTTATTCATCGTGAGAGCTAATGTGTAACTGCAGGAGGCTCGTTATTAATCCAAAAGTATAACTCATGTATGAAAAACTGACTGTATTATTGGATGTATAATGTGACAAGACTTTGAGGGCCAATGATTGCACATAATAGTTCAGGAAAGCTCTAATGGATTTGTATTGATATGAGATATTTGTTCAACTGGTAGTTTTGATATTAGTTTTTTAAATGAGTATCTGATTGTTGTTTGTGTCCAAAAGGTAAAAGCTGTGACATAAGATTATCTAAAAGGTAAAGCTGAGCTGCCTGATTTTCCCACTGCCAAACAGGAAGTAGGTATTTAAAGGAACCCCATTATGCAAAATTGGCTTTTGGCATATTAAGATCGTATCTCCTTCTCATTTAACATCTTGAATTTGTGTTTAGAAGGATTCATTTGAGTCATTGTTATTCTTTGGCGGACAAGATGTCATTGCGCCGACAGTCCTTGTTCACCTCTCCCCGGGTCACGCCCACTGCTCTTTACCTCATTTGTTGTGCAATTTTACTTTCTTAAACTTGAACAAATGAACAAATAAAAAATAAAAAAATAAGCACTGCTCACTAAAGCGCAAAACAGCGCAGCAGTTTTCCACCCGGAAGTAAGCAAACTTATTATTTTTAATTAGGTTGTATAAGTCATCAATGTTGAGATTTAAATTGTCCAAAGTATAATATAATGATCAAAAGCATTATATTATAGTCTTCTTGCTTCTGGCTCTCACATGCAATAATGTTAGACATGTTCTTTAAAACATGGGCCCCCAATAGTGCAGCCAATCCACAATTTAAGTATTCCCAACTTAAATTGATTTATTTTATGTATATTAAACAAATACAATGTGTTTTAATTAAAAACATAAAAAAAACTTAAACTTAAATTGATTTACTTTATGCATATTAAACAAATATGATATGTTTTAATAAAAAAATCAAAATAAAAAACTTGAACTTAAATTGATTTATTTTATGTATATTAAACAAATACGATATGTTTTAATTGAAAAAATAAATAAAATAAAAATAAAGAATGCAACAAAAAAAATCACATCAAATCTTTCCTTGTCAAACGATGCATTTTCTCGTGTTTCTTCTATTACACTTATGCATTTTCCACAAACTCCTGTGTGAAGTGTGAGCGAGGGCAGGGTGGAGGGTGGAGGGTGGAGGGAGGAGGGTGGAGGGTGGAGGGTGGAGGGGTGCTTCGCTAACAGGACAGCTCGGAGGTCCCGGGTCATCCACCAGGTCTCATTCCCAGCCACCCCCTGCTCCTGACCAGTGGGACGGTCCCATAACAGCTCAGTGGCCCTCCGCACACTACAAAGGGCCCCGTGAATAGACACCTGCTGCTGCGGTCGTCGCTCTGCGCCCGCCTAAAGGAGCCGGCAGAAGAGACAGACTGACCGCCACATGATGAAGTATTTAAGCACGATGTCTAATTGTTTCAGACATTTCGCTTTGAACGGTGAAGACTGGGGCTGTGGGCAGGTGCAACGCAAGAATACGCATCTGATAATAAGCAGATGTTTTTATTATGGGCAGTGCAATAGATGGAATAGAGTTAAATGACTAACTATAAGCAATACCAAAACTAGAAACTAATTTGAAAGTATGATAATATAACATACAAATGACAACATGTCGTCTTTTACTGCATAGTTTTAGATTTAGTTTGATAGTTTTTCAAAAGATGTATGAGACTACACAATAACATTAAAGAAAGTACGATCATTTTGTGTTGAAAAAAGTATTTATTGTGGTTTTGAAATCGGTATCGACTATAGAGCCAAAACAGGAATGTGTCATTTTAGTATTGTGACACACATTATATTGTATTTAGTAAAAGATAGTTATTACAACAGCAGACTCATGTAGAATGAGAAGAATTTTAAGCACAGATATGTCACACTTTTGCTTTTATTTACTCTATTACTCTCTACTACTTTACTCACTTCTACTTCTACACAGCTAACTACACATAATAAGTCAACCACAGCTACAACTACTGCCACCATGATTATTACAATGTTTGTTATTGCAACTTTGGTGAAAAACAAATGCTTTCACGGCCCATTAGAAGTCAAAGGAGAACATCTGACTTCCAAGTATCTCCGGCCCGTCTAAGGTGTAATTCACTCCTTTTTAAAGTGGCTGTAAATACAACCGAAATTAAACTTTAATCTGTTTTTTCCACACCCAAGCTGCCAGGGTATTAGCGATAATCTTTTCTGTGTGTCATACGGGCGCAGATATAGATGGAGCTAATTTTTGAAAAGACAAATCTGATATTTGTCAACAGGTTGAAAAAAAACCTGGGGATTTCCTCCTAATCCTCTCTCGGATGTGGAGGCGCGTTAACAGCGAAATGCAGATGGTGCAGTGTGCGGCAGGACGGGCGCGGCAGGACGGGCGCTTCCGACGGGCGCTTCGTACGACTCGGTACAACCTGCGACGCCGTAGACCGTCTTACCAGCCGCCCAGACTCAATTAACAAGACACTTATGAAGCAGCGTGAGTTTATTTCAAAGCACTTTCTTGTTTATTGTAATACTACTCGCAAATGAAGAACACTGGAACAATGTGACTGGAAGATATTACTGCACTATTACTAAGTAGCGGTATGACTCAAATAAGGCAGGATTCTGAAGAAGCAGAATGGGTTTAGATCAAAGCAGCTTTTCCTCTAAATAACTGCAATTATCAAAGATGCAATTACACAACATTGCTACTAATTTCTCTTACTAAAATTGAAGAAGAAGACACTTATGCAGCAACCGATTCATCCATTAAAAAGATCTTTTGCAAGCAATTTCCAAACTTGCACCCTAAATAAATACTAAAAATAACAAAGTTGTACCGCTACAACGAGGCTTAATTGCTTTTAAAACCACTTTTTGACCCACTTTGTCTCGTCTTAATTGAGCACTTTAAAGAATTTATTCCAAAGCTTGCACAATACAATCCTTTTTGTTTCCTTGCTGACAAAACATCCTGACTTCTGGGCTGTCGTCTTCATCAAATATTCAGTTGCAACTCAATTCCAATAAGCAAAAGAAAACAAATTATGAATAAAAAGGGAGCATAAATCTTTCAGGATCCGAACTCGAACTTTCCCTCCGAGTGTTTGTGTTGATTTTCTCACATTAAGCACTTTTCCTTTCCGTTCCCACTGCCGGGCGTGGCGGATCCTGCAGCGCCACAGTCTTGTCTTCTCTTGTTTTGGAACTCACTACATTTTGTGGTGTCGCTGCCTTTATTCACAATTATCACTTGTGTGGTTTTTCTTTTATGAGACTCGCAACAATAACGTTTCTGATGTGCTTATTTTGGGCGGCTGGTGTAAGACTGGTATTGTCCACTGTCCCCACCACGGACGTGCCAAATGGTTTCATATCTAACTCAGAAGTGGAGGAATCTTGTGTTGAACATGAATCCACGCGGGTCAAGTCAGTTTACCATCAAACTACATTTCTGTCACACAGTCTATGCAAAGGTGTTGAAAAGTCCTATATATAACCTTTGGAACATGCTATACTAATAAACCGCACACTACTGAGCACGGCTGTGATTCACTCTCTCAAACTTGTGCTGTCACGATACAAAATGAGATTTCAATAAACATTTAGATTTTACAAAGAGAAAAACTTGTATTTTTTGGCATAAGAATGTACTTTTTAACACAAAACGATACAATTGTTTCAAATGGTCCATGTCATGTTATGTTTAAAAAATACATGTTGTCAACTTTCAAAATTTTAGTAATATAAATAAGGTAAAAAAGCTTTTTGCATGTCAGTTCAATAAGCTCATTGCTTATTAAGATGAGATAAGATGAGATAAGATAAGATGAGATACGATGAGATAAAAGGAGATGCCACTTTATTAATCCCGAAGGAAATTTTTGAGCCATTAAAAAAATCCTATAAATACAACATTTTAATAGATTTATATAGAAGAAAAACAAGTTTCAGTACTACTACTACTACTACTACTACTACTAATTCAATACTTGATCAATTAGTATTGATTAGTATCTGGGTAAATATTTTTGACAATAACTGCAGCAAAACCCTCCAAACTGAAGGTGGATAAGTTTGCTGTGGTACAGTTGAAAAAGAATATGAACCCAAGTCAACTGAAGAACGGTGTAAAAACTGTGTAGATCTGGTACAAAAGAGTAAAAAACAATTAGCACTTTAAGCCTCTCCTCTTACCCCATATTTTGACTTGGTGCTTTTAGCACCAGAATGCAACCTGGCAGGGCACTTTGGATGCATTCCTCGCCTGCTTTGTGGCTCAGCATTACATTTGACATTGTATTGATAGTCATCGGGTGCCCTTTTAGCGACATCAGGTCAAACAGATTCAGTGGCAGTACCAAGCTGAATAAAGCCTCCAAAACACATGACAGGGACATATGGTGTACTGACTAAGGTTGCACCCGTGTAGCATGGTTTCAGAACTCACATTTATCACACACCTACATGGCAATCTCGCTCCCAGGTTTGGATGAAACAGCCACTCTTACAAGACTTTATAGTATTCAGTGAAATAGTCTTAAATTACCGGAAGATTGGCCATAAAAGTGTGGCACTGCTGCACAGTGAAATACAATGGGAGCTCATTATTCTGTGGCGAGGATTAAGAGAGTGTGCTTTTTAATCAATTATTGAACATAATATAGCCTCTTGTGCTACGGCTGATGGACTGGGACCTGCCTTTACTGTCACAAGTCTATTCGGACTGTGAAGCAAACACAACATGCTCTAAAGTATAATTCAACATGTGTTTGCAGAATTTTACTGTTATTGTTATATCAAAATAGGCCGTGATATGTTTGAATGTGAAAACCTTTCTTTTTTTTAACGCCTGTGAATTTGAATGTGCGAAAAATTAGAATTTAGGAATGTCATTTTAGGGAAACAAACTGGTGATTAGTTGAGGTAAACATAAAAGATAAGACATGCTTATAATCTCTCATCTGTCCAGGAGTGGTCCATGTTAGAAAAAGTCTCAAAAGTAATCATCTGGACTCTGTTTTTGAATTGGAGGTGTTTAATTGCCTTCTGGAAGCCAAAAATATATAATCAAGCAGCAGAATAAAGGAAATATAAAAAATGTTGCCAAAAATTTCCTGGGTGGGGACCCCTAAAACCTGCATACATTTAAGTGAGGTTTGCGTCCCTTTTTAAACACAACCAGACTGAAAAAGGTCAAGCCGTGACGGGCCATTGCACTGCAAACGCTAGGTACATTTCAGAGCCCAACTATTCATTATACAGCGTAACAAAGTGTATTTTAAACGTATTGATTTGAATAAGAGAAGTACATACAATTTCACATTAAAAAGCAACAGGAGGAGGGTGTCTATTTGCTTATCTGCACCGTGCGTATTTGTGGGCCACAGAATAGAGCTGACTTTTATTGATTAGCCATTGTGGAAAAAGTTGACATTATACGCACTATGAAATTCAGCATTTTTTTTAACCTTGAGCATTGCTTGTCATTCGCTTGTTCTAATAAATATATAAACACGGCAGGAGGAAGAGGAGGGAAGAGAAAAAAAATCGCTAAAGCTCTTTTGCTGTAATTGGCTGAATAGCAAGGGCAGCAGAATTTTTACAGGGAGACAACAGTGTGAAGGGGACTCGGTCACAGGCGCTGGCCCTCAGCACCAGCACTAGTGAAGTGACAGTGTTATCTTTGTGCTGTGGCGCTTCAAAAGGGTTTATACATGGGATTCTGAAGAAAAAGAAGAAAAGAACTACAACTGAACCTGTGTCAGAGCCTTAACCTGCAGATAGAGTAGGTTTTTCTCATTTTGTGAACAGGCCGTGCTGGAGAGATAGATTCCTTTTAGATTATACCATAAGAGAGACGCACATGAGGCTCATTCTTATTTGTGATTGGATAATATCTTGAGAACCACGACACCAAATGACCACATAAACAACCTGACCATTCCGTCCCAACATTGTAATTGTGTTCTGTGATATATACAGATAGATTAATCTTATACTCTATATTTGAAGTCAACATCTTACATACTCTCTCTTTAAGACAGGCCTGTCCAAACTACGGCCCGGGGGCCAAATGCGGCACTTAGACCAATTTTTGTTGGCCCTCCGGCTTCCTGCCAAGTTGGCCCAAACAACAAATAGAAGTACTTTTACTGTAAAATTGGAAAAATTCAAGCATTTTGATGTTATACCAACGTAATAATACTGTTCCAAGTCTTATGAAAGGTGTGGAGGCGCAAAACTTCAAATAATCACTTATCAAATTTGACATTGTCAGGTTGTTTGTGGCCCTTTGCCCCGTGTAAGTTTCAAAATGCGGCCCTCAGTGAAAAAGGTTTGGACAGCCCTGCTTTACGAGCTTTAACTGAGGATTTCCATAGTTCACGGGTAAACTTGAATTTCTCTGTCATTTTGCGTACAAGTTGTTTAAGATTAAATTGTGAGGTTAAGATGGAGGGTTTGTCCTGCCCCCTGGGGTTAGAATCACTTGCCTTCATTGGCCCTATCTCGCAATGACACTCGATCTTTCATCATTTGACTCAATATGAAAAAGAAAAATGTCAGATTTCGAGACTTCACTAAAATCAGATTCCATTATTGTTATGGTTGGAATTAAAAGTCTGGTTAAGTCTAGTTAAGTGTGTTCGCCAGTGGTGCAGTGGTTTAAGGCGATGCACTTCATTTGTCCGCGTCCCAGGCTCAAACATTTGCTGAATGTCTCAACTCTCTCTCTGCCCATTTCACGCCTCAGCTGTCCAGTCTTTGCCCCAGAAAAATCTTTTAAAAATAAATAAATAAAGTGAAAGTTTTCATTACCCCGCACAGACAGACTCTTCACATTCACAGGTATATGGCAGTAAATCCTGCATGAAGTCACATCTCGCTCTGCACAAGCACAAGCCTCTAAGCCAGTAGTTGGGGGGTAAAGCTGTCCTGAAGGTGCCTGTCTGCTCTGTCTTAACCAGCCACTTCACCCTGACTGGAGCTCGGCTGGTAAGCTGCAGATCACAGTCCATTTTGTGGACAAGTTAAGTAAATAACCCGGGCATGCCGGCAGAAGACAGTGACAGGGAAACAGAAATCCCTCAAAGTCACAGCGGTAAATCCAATCAAAGTGAGGAAGGAGAAGCGGGGAGGCAGCGATCCTCTTTACCAGTGTGTGTGTGTGTGTGTGTGTGTGTGTGTCTCCAGCAGCATTGATGCAATAACACCTCATTCAGTGTTCAGCCCTTCTCAAAGGACAGCATTGGATAACACGTTAAACCCTGTGGCTTTATCTCCTGCAGATTTTCCATAAAATGCCAAGCCGGGCGAACTGGGGCCATGTGACTGCCATGTAGGTCAGGCCGGGGGGGGCCGGAGAGGACAGAGGGAGGCGGGACAGAGAGGACACAACTTTTCTAATGGAACTGTTCAAAATAGCAGGTGCTAAACAAATTAAGCCGATTAAGTAAGCGGCTGGATTAGTTGCATAGTGGAAAATTAGGGAAGTTATAAGTAGATATCATGATCAGAATCTGTACTAAATTATAGAGAACAACTACTCATAGGAACTTTCTAAACTGGCATTATCTTGTTATTTAGGGAAGGACAGAGTGAGGGCTGTAGAAACTGACTGTTTCTGTCTCATTCATTTTAGAGTCAAATTAACATTGAAACTGAAGAGAGATATCAGTGTGAATAATGGTCATATAATATTAATAAGACTTAAATGTGTTGATATACAGCACAATAATGAAGAAGTGCTGATGCTATTTCTCTTTCAATGTGGACCTTTAACAGTGTTGTATTTATAACTATATGTCAGGATGTGTGTTATTAAAAGTCTAAATTAATTCAAATTAATTCAAACTTTCATTCTGCATTTATAGGGAAATCAGACAGATCATTTTCTTTGAAGACATTTTGTTCCCTGGAATATTTTTAGCAATATTAGTGCCTGTAATAAATGAAATTAAAATGTTACTATACTGTGGCACATTCCATAAAAAGTAATAACATTTTCATGAGACAAGCAGGTGACGGATGTTCCACCAGAAAACCTAGTGCACCTTTAAACCAGGAATTAAACAATATATTAGCTGGGATTTTTTCTCATTTGGTAAAATGGTCTAATTTGTATGTATCAAAAACACCTTTATGTTTGATCGATCAAAGGAACATTGTATACTTGTAAATGTATTTGATTTCCACCTCATTACATTCATTCGCCCGATATCACATTTTCCATGTTGATACCTCTAATTTTCCAAGCCACCAACCTAATCCTCTTTATCCTCTCATTTTTCAGTGTAATGTATACTCACAAATGTATAAATATCCCTACTGCATCCCGCACACACCTTAAACCTTCTATTCACTCACTTTTGCAGCTCCGGCTCAAGATTTATGTTTTTTATGAAATCATTTTTCACTGAAGCGGTTGATCGTTACCTCTGACATTTTCAGAATACCAGAGAACTGTCAATACCTGGAACTCGATGTGCTTGTATAATTGAACTAAAGGGCCTTAGTTTCCATATGCTCGGGGGCCGGTCTCCCAGAGGAATAGTTGTGGTGCTGGATGGAAGACAAAAGATGGACAGGATTAGGCATTGTGCGCTGTCGACCGACCTTGACCTGCTTCCTGAGCCCTTTCCTCACTCAACCACAACATAATTATTCAGTTCCATTTATCCTGGAAATAAAAGTCAAAAAGAGTGGCAAAATATGGGCCCTAAACAGCCACCGTACCCCATTTTGAGATTAATATTGACCATAACAGTGTGCAATCTGGCCTCAGTCAACTCAAAAGCACTATCCCTCTGAAAAATAATATTGATCAAAACTAGCATCTATCCGTGCATAAGAGCTTGTTTCAATTGATTTTTCCTCTTTGAGCAGAAAAAATATAATAGACTTGATATGAATTACAGGGTGTTTGGCGTCAATTCATCAACACAGGCCAGATAAAGCCCTCTGTTGCCACGGAAACATGATAACAGTTTTGGCCCCCTTTTTCTTTCAATCAATGACTTTAATGCGTTTAGTGTTTACAGAGAAACACATCACAGGCGTTAGTTACGCTGAAAAACGACAAAGACAGTGCATTTGTGATGGTATTTGATAATAGCATTGCGATGGTTTAGCTCATAGTTACAGCAGCAGGTTCCATGGAGAGGCATTAGCAGAAACAATAGAAACAAGTGAACAAAGCTGTGTAACACTGCAACAACCTGCTTTGTTACTACTGCTGTTACTACATTTATAACACATTCAGATCAAGGAGTCACAGGCGTCAGGTTTATATGCAAATTCTATGTCAGATTGGCATCAAGGCCGTCCAACTTAAGTGCTCTGTGTGTCTTAAGCGTTCATTTATCTGACGCATCCACGTGTTCCAGGCGTCATACACAAGGGTCAGAAAAGATGGAACTTTTTGCGAAATATGCAGCAAGTCAACCAATCAGGAGCTTCCTCTGTTGTAGCAGTCATTCCTCCAAAGAAGAAGAAGTCATTTCACATTCAGCCAGACACAGATTTTGAGTCTAATACAAACACATGTCCAGGGCATCAAAGACATGTGTCTCCAGCAGTCTGAACGTAGCATTATAATACTACCTAAAGCACTATAGCATTTAACATCTTCTAATCTCCATTGGTTTGACATTAGACTGAAACCTGACAACACATTTGTATGTGATCTCCATTTGTAAAAATAATAATAGTTTTAATACATTTTATGTCTTCAATCGATCAATAATTAACAATGGCACCAAAATGTTGGATCCATGACCACACTTCCCTCTCCCTAGTCACTTCCTCCATCATGTCCCGTTCAGGTGAAGTCCAAACAGGACGCTGAAGCCAGTTTTGGCTGCTTAGTGACTGAAACACTGTTATTGTACGTACTTTACTGTATGTACTTTACAGTATGTACTTTACTGTATGTACTTTACAGTATGTACAACAGTTTGACATGTTTAATCAGGGCAAAGGTTTGTGTTTCTCCAGCAGACATCTGTCAAGTTACGCTCCAAGATTTGCAGTGTCTAATTCCTGAGCTCAAGGCTGATCTGAGTTATTCTAGTGACACTTCCCCTGAAGCCTCCTGTCATTATGGCTAAGACAGATGCAACAAAATTATACTTTTATACATTCAGCATAATCTTTGAATTAAAAACATGGAGTACAGAGTCAGCTCAGATCACTTGCACTTCCTTATTAACAAACACTGCTCCTGAAGTCTTATGTTTAAAGAGTAAATATAGTGACAATTATAGATATTATTAACAACAATACATTACAGTAACAGATTTATCTTTCTATCCTCAGAGCTTTGAAAAGACGTTTACTATTTTACTTATTGTAGACTTTTTGGCAAAAACGTGTTGTGGTTTGGGATTTCACTAACACAGTCATCATTTTATTGTATGACACAAGAATGTTTAAGCATGAAAACAGAACCAGTGAGTATTTGTACTTCTATCAACAATGACAAATATAGAGCAAAGGTTATTTGTTCTAAAGTCATAACAGTGATTATCCAAAGCGCATAGAGAATATTTGGGTTTGACAGCTGTGGCTTGTAGGGGAAAAGTCATATCGTCATATGAGTCCTCAAAAACAAGCCCTGAATCTAAAGATAGCATTAGGTCTGGGCCATTGAATGTATGCTGTATCCATTGTCAGACTGAAAAATAATACATTTATAAAATATTAATAAATGAATGAATAAAAAAAGCAAGTTTAACATGCAAAGGGTAAATATGCAACGCACTGAGGCCGAGAAATGTACCTGTGTCACTAAAGACTTTCACTTTCCCCATGTCCATCCTACAGTTACATTTCTCCAGTCCAGTGGGCCCCGGGGAGCACACTTGGCCCAGGGTGCACACTTGGCCCAGGGTGCACACTTGACCCAGGGTGCACACTTGACCCAGGGTGCACACTTGGCCCAGGGTGCACACTTGACCCAGGGTGCACACTTGGCCCAGGGTGCACACTTGACCCAGGGTGCACACTTGGCCCAGGGTGCACACTTGGCCCAGGGTGCACACTTGGCCCAGGGTGCACACTTGACCCAGGGTGCACACTTGGCCCAGGGTGCACACTTGACCCAGGGTGCACACTTGGCCCAGGATGCACACTTGACCCAGGGTGCACACTTGGCCCAGGGTGCACACTTGGCCCAGGGTGCACACTTGGTCCTACAGAGAGCCCACTCCTCTCTCCACTTCCACATACGCAGCTCCCACCGATTGGCCAAACAGATGCAAAGGTACGGGGCGCATTATATTGTACATTTGCGCGGTATGAATGGTCATGTGATGGGCATTTGTGTTATTTACTCTTAGTATTTTGTATGTATTACTTTGTGGGAAATTGTGGGGTTTTTTGTAACTGTGTTTTGGTCGGATTTTGTAATGTCCGTGGGAGGGCCATAAGTGTGTAAAGGCGGGGCCATTTAGCTGCCAGTCAAGTGGTGGCAGAGTGGACAACACCTATAAATAGAACAGGGTTTTCCATTTTTGGCACAAAATAAAAACCCCAAAACGGAATTTTGGACTTGGCCATTGTGTTTTTGTTGTGCGCCTGCAACACTGATAAAAAGAGAATGAAGTATTTATTTAGGCTATATAGTAATATAGTATGACATGAAAATACACCAAAGGCAGTGGCAGTTAAGTTTTAAAACATATTAAACCCAATGACCTCATGTATAAAGGTAAATGATCTGTATTGTTTATCTTTATTCATTGACTTATTATAAAAGATTCTGCCTTAACCATGAAGTGAGTCATTTCTCATACAAAGAAACTCAGGTTGAATTACATACTTTTCTCATACATTTTTTCTCATAAATATCAATGACAAGGAGTTTTGAAAAATGTAAAACTTGAATAAGGCACAAATGACTATATGCTATAATATATTCTATAATATATATAATTAAATTCTGTAGATATTAAATGTTTTTGAAGATATAGACAAAATTATTGAATTAAGTTACTCAACCCATTTAAAACCTTTTAGTGCAAAAACACTGGGAAAAAACATTGAATATAAACATGACTAAATCAACAACTAAATAAATACTTGAGTAAATAAAATGTAAAATAGTAAAAAATAATATATAGTAATGCACATTATTGTTCAAACTGCGCGTGGCTCTTGCATGTGTTTAATTACACACAGGGGGCAGAACCACACCACATACTTTCTGACATAAATACATTTAAAAAAGACAAAGTTTATTCAAAGCCATAAACTCCATGTGGGTCTTTGGCCTGAAAACAATATGACTCTCCATCCTTCAAAGATGTACTTTTCCTAAAGCATTGTTGATTGCCCTGTGTCCATTACTTGGAGGGATTATGATAATATTCCACATTGTGCTCGGCGTGATGCACAGGAAATTCAATACTCAAAAGGTTAATGCAATCAATTAGGATGACAAAGGAGAAAAGTAAAACCCTCGTGCTCGTGGAAAAAGAGACAGGAGACGAGGGGGGAAAGGTATTGAAAGGCTGAATGGATCCTACCGCAGGAAAGAGCCACTTGAAACGGCAGAAAAATGGCATTTATTCAGAGCATATCATCCAAGGCCGACTCAGCCAAACACACACGCCGCGGATAAACAAAGAAAGAAAAATAGCACTTGGGGTGAATTACATCACTCAGCACTCAAAGCACTTGTAAGTGAACAATACAGGAGCAATATTTGGGTTTGAAGGTAATCAGATCCTAAAGGCGAGGGGAGAGTGTCCAGCGCTGCGGGCGCTGAGGCATCGATTTGTAACGCTCATATTAATGTTTGTTGGACTTTCCCTGGGTTGGACTCGGCTGTCCCATGTGTGCCATCGGACTATTAACAGCACGACGGTGTGTATGGGCGCTTTTGTGATCCAGATAGATGTTACAACGCCACAGCACGGCACAAAAGAGCCACCTCACTGCGGATAAACAGATAAACTGTGATGTGTTATTGACTAGAAGCACAGTTAAAATCATTTGTATTACCTTTTCAAGCCGGCTCTGTCAAAACCGTTGACAAATGAATCACATTTTAGCAATCCGCCGTGGATAATGCTAATGTTACGAGAGAGACTGGGCGGCAATATTTGGTGGACGTCTGCTACGCCTATTTTGTGCTAATAAGTTGTGCAATGAGAAAAGCCTCAAACCGTGTAATCCACTTAGGTAAGGCGGCGGACTTAGCTACTTTTGCAAACACTCAACCTCAGAAATCTGCCTCTCAGCTTAAACAGTCAACACTGGTCAGATCCACCTGTGCGTACACACTTCTTATTGTGACAGTTTGAGGCTGCAGAATAAGAGGAAAGAAGGAGCGAAACGTGGATATATCAAAATAATTGATAATACTCCTGCGCTACGACAAAATGCTACTTCACTAGACTACACTAGCAAACCTTCATTCCTTTAGTACTCCTATTATGTGTTCACTGTTCCTCCTTTTGACCCTGCACCCCCCAAAAAACACGCATTTCTCCTGCTTCTAACGCACCGACTTTCATGACAAAAGTTCCGCCTGAAATATTTGTCCTTTTCCACCAACAATGACCATTTTGACAACATTTAACCCAGTTCACCTGTCAGTCCTGTCAGAGGTCAGAATGGTTTGCTTCATTGACATATTGTGTACAAACTGATATGTTTCTCATATATATAAAGCAAAGGCAAGTTTATTTGTACTTGTAGTGAAGTAACTCAAAGTGCTTTACAGAACAAGAAAATACACATTGAAATCGCAATAAAAAGTTACATAATCATTACAACATTTACTTTTAAAAAGATAAAATCCACACATTTGCACAGCTAAACAGAACTGTTCTCAGAGTAGAAGATTGTTCCAGAACTGCATGACGCTTAAACTCTGATTCCCCGTGTTCAGTACTTATATAATATAAAGATGTCACATTAAATAACACTTTTGTGACTTAATGAAGCTTATCTATCGTCCCAGTCTAAAATAATCGTCCCGTCCCTTATCCAAAAACATGCTTTTTCTCCCTGGTGTGGTCAACTACAACTCTTTCATCCCACATGCTCTGGCTCCCGTTGCGCCGTGCTCTGAACACTAAAGAGCTGTGGACAACACGCACAAAAGCCGGGGCACGGCGGTAACCACGGCGTTATGTTTGCCCCATAAGAATTCCATTTTTTTCAGAGGCGCAACTGCTGTAATTTGACCTACATCACATTTTTCTGTTTGGCCATTTTGGGGTCCAACAGCCACGTCACGCACACAATAGAGCCAAATGTGCTTTGAAGTCCCGGCTGAATGAAAACTGTGGGGTGACACATGAAATGCCCTCACAGCTGGCAGGTTCGTGGTCAAAGGAAAAACAAATAGTGTGAATGAGAGGGGGACACGGCGCTTCCTAAGGCCCAAAGCAGCGGGCGGGAGGGGGGCTTTCAGAATATGCCCGCGATGATGGATGGATTCAGAGGAAGGCCTATTCACATGGAGATGTTACATCATAAATATTTACACAGGCGGCCGTTTCCATGTAGCGCCGGCTTGTACAGGCTCACAGCGAAATGACCAGGATAAAGGGGAGGCACCGGGAAACGTGGAAACGAGAAGCAGAGAAGGACTCAGAATCAAAAGAAAAAGTACTGGTACTGCCAAAGATCATATTGTAGTAAAAAAGACTTCAAGAAACACTGTTTACTGTTTACTGATTGGCACAACTACTAATGGATTATAAATGGGTTCGGGTGCAGCTTTTTTGGTTGAAAATATATAACGGCACATCAGCTACAAAAACATGACCATATCACACCTTTTAGTTCCAAAAATAAGATAAGATATTCCTTTATTGTCCACACATGGGGACATTTCTGTGTTGCAACGCGGTAGATACAGAGGAAAAGGACAGATAACTCTTAATAGAAGAACTCCTATAAACAAAACCAAAAAACTCCTCCTCCTAACAAAACTCCTCTCATATCTTAATAGGGAATGGAGGAAAAATAAATAAATAAAATAAAAAGATAAAGATAAAAATGAAATAATAATAAAATAAAATAAAATACATTTATTTTTTATAAATTTGTTATAAATTTGTTATAAATTAATAAAGTAAATTTATAACAAACACTGTTAGTCCTACTGTGCAATTACTGTCGTGATTACTGTGCAATTACTGTCGTATAAATGGTATTTATTTATTTATTTTTATCTTTATTATTTTCCCCTCCATCCCTTGTTGGGAAATGGGAGGTTTTGTCTATGGGAGTTTTTGTTTATAGGAGATCTTCTATTGAGAGTGTTTTTCAAACTTCCTATAAGTTATCTGTTCTATTCCTCTGTATCTACCTGCGTTGCAACAATGAAATTAAGGAATAAAGGATTAATAAAGGATTATCTTATCTTAAAATAATAGTAATAAAATAATACGATAAAATAAAGTAAAAATAGCTAGCATACGACTAAATAATACTTATACTTATGGTAACTAAACAAAACACTCTTATTTACATCAGTTTTATACACATGAATATGGCCTTAATTGTTTGTGAGTATGACAGTATTGCACATGAATATGACGGTATTGCACATGGTTAAGTCAGTATTGCACATGAATATGACGGTATTGCACATGGTTAAGTCAGTATTGCACATGAATATGACGGTATTGCACATGGTTAAGTCAGTATTGCACATGAATATGACGGTATTGCACATGGTTAAGTCAGTATTGCGCATGAATATGACGGTATTGCACATGGTTAAGTCAGTATTGCACATGAATATGACGGTATTGCACATGGTTAAGTCAGTATTGCGCATGAATATGACGGTATTGCACATGGTTAAGTCAGTATTGCACATGAATATGACGGTATTGCACATGGTTAAGTCAGTATTGCACATGAATATGACGGTATTGCACATGGTTAAGTCAGTATTGCGCATGAATATGACGGTATTGCACATGGTTAAGTCAGTATTGCACATGAATATGACGGTATTGCACATGGTTAAGTCAGTATTGCGCATGAATATGACGGTATTGCACATGGTTAAGTCAGTATTGCACATGAATATGACGGTATTGCACATGGTTAAGTCAGTATTGCACATGAATATGACGGTATTGCACATGGTTAAGTCAGTATTGCACATGAATATGACGGTATTGCACATGGTTAAGTCAGTATTGCACATGAATATGACGGTATTGCACATGGTTAAGTCAGTATTGCACGTGTTGCGGTATCAAATGTAGCGAAGAACGTTAGTGCAATCCACGTGCTACACCATTAAATCCATGTGTTGTTGGTCTGACATTGAAAACCTTTTTAATTCTAATTAAACTACTGCCTTCAACACCAAATATTTGCTTAACAAACTTAACACAACATACTTAATTTAAAGATGTGTAAAGATGAAATATGAGATTGTCACATCGCTAACGAAAGCAGAGCTGGTTGTTGGTGAGTCCAGAACATCTCTGCTCAGCGCGCTCAATTAAAAGCCCAGGATTCCCCCGAGATCGTCCCTGAAACCAATGAAAACAAATTTGGCAGTTTAATTTTCCTCCCACTGTCAAACAGAAGCTGTGAGCTCAGGGAAGTGGTTTGTACGACTGTGTGGACGGGGCCAAAGCCGGAGGATTTCAGCACGGAATTATCATCACAATAAAATATTATGTTGAATAAATGTCACTTTTTATCAAGCCGGCATCCTCAAAATAATGTGTATTAACATCAATATCAATATCGACGAGAACATGAAAAGGAAACTATCCATCCATCCATTTTCTACCGCTTGTTCCCTTTCGGGGTCGGGGGTGACTGGAGCCTATCCCAGTGACTTTGGGCCTTAGGCGGGGTACATCCTGGACAGTGGCCAACTCGTCGCAGCAAGAAAAGGAAAAAAAAGAGCAAGAAAAAAACAAGCAGAGCACGAAAACCTGAAATTAGAGGATAAAATGCTGTATAATGATATGCAGAGAGCGTCACTTTAAGAATACATCTGTACAAATGTGACTTTATTGAAAGAAACTGGGTACCGCACCAATAAGGGAAACATAAAATAAAACTGAAAATGTCACATATTTGGTGGTGTGGCCCCTCGGTACCACTCTTCTTCTCATTGAGCACATATGGGTCTGCATCAGGGTTCTTAACCTCCCCTCTGCTTGTTTATGAGCTCCTGATTGATGCTCGGAGTGTGTCCTCTCTCTTACACCAGCAAAAACAAAAGTCCACCCGCCGCCGCCGCCGCCCCCGCCCCATCACCCCCCTCTCCTCCCCGTGACATGAGACAGCCCACGATGTCCCTTCTCAACGTCTTAGATCCCGTTTGACTAAGAGGCCAGGGGCAAGGGCTGCTCCTGCTGTATGTATGTAAGCATCCTCCATGACAGACTCCCACATCAGCATTGTGCTCAGACGGGCTAACATCATTAACGCCAGTGGAGGGAGGAGGGGGGGAAGAAGAAGGGGAAAAAATAACCCGGTTTCTTTAAGTCACAAGTCGTTAGTGTTCTCCGGAGAGTCAAATTGTACAGAGGCAGGTTTTTTTTATCAGCAGCGAAAAGGTTTTTATTCTCCTGTTAATTTGGCGGATGTCATCTGCACTTACGTCTGTGTCTAATGTCTGCTGCAGTAATAAATGCAGTATTGTGGAGAAATTGTATTATTTTGTCATACAATGGGGAATGATGCGGTGACAACGAGAGACGTAAAAGAGCAGGGAAATGTAATTATTGTCATCATAAGAACAGAACGGGGCAGATCTGTGAGGAAATTGTTTTTATGTGTCAGATCTGGTTAAAAAGTGTGGCTGTATTTATTCCCTCACACTAATTCACCAAGAATATATTATATGAATTATGTATTTATTTGAGAATCTGAGCGTCTTAATCCTGGATAATAGCTTAACAGAGGAGCCGGAGAAGATATGTAAAAGCAAAATAGTTGGTGGGGGAGAAAATGTGTCTTGCCCTACGACACAACAACAGGATAAACAGATTTGAGCAAAGAACGGTCAAGTTGGACGCTCTAACCCTTGAGCCACTGGTCATTTCCTCCATATCAGACCACGACATCGAGTTGAGACTGGATCAAATTATATCCATGAGTATAAAAGACTCAAGAGACTAAATATATATTATATTTTTAAAGGGGACATATTATACAAAAACAACTTCAAAAACACATATGATGCAACATTTACTTTGATCTTTTAACCATGTTATAACATCATCAAAAACGTACCTGGAGCTGCATTTAGCTTCATTCACGCTCGTTTGATGAATCCTGTTTAGAAAGTTCTCTCCGTTCTGAGCATCAAAAACCGTTTCCCCGATCGTCCGCGCTCTTTATTAGTCCATAAATCATCACCAGACTCGTTCTGAGCCTTTTCGGCCGTCGAATCACAATCATTACAACTGTGTGGCTGCATTAGCACAGCAGAGGCTGTGTCCGAATGTCCACCCTGGTCCTTAACCCCTCATTCACTCCAGAGCCCTGCACTATTTAGCATTTATCTCAATCCCAGAGCGAGTTGGACGGTCACTATTAGTCATGTGACTCAAGGGTCTGAGTGGGGGAAAAGTCTGCAAAACTGTATGGATCAATAATCACCACATTAAACAACAAACAGACTGGATTATGTCACTTTTAGCCTGTTATGGTGATCTTAAGCTAAGGTAAAAGGCTAATGCTAGCAACAGTATATTGTGTGTTTTCTCTTCATGTTCTGGAGTCATCAGTGTGTTTTAACAGCTCTTCTCTCTGAGTCGTGTTCAAACCACAGATCCATGAGTAAAACTCCTGTTGCTGTTCACTGTTGATTTTTCAACTCTCACAAAGCATTGTGCTCTTTATTGACCGGACCAGTGACCGGCGCTGGACACTCATTTTCAAGGACATTGTTGGAAATTTTGAGTGCACTAGTTTTTCACCGGCTGAACATTCGGGCAGCACTAAAAATAATGCTGTGAGCCCTAAATAATGTGACACGATGTTTCTGCTAAAACATGCAATATCAAAGTAAAGGAACAGAACATGTTTAAAGGCCAATAACATGACAAATAATGCATCATATTTTACTTTCCTTTGAATGAGCTGTTAACCTTGTTACAACAGTTGTGTTTACTCAAAGTTGAATTCATGTTTGTGTGATCCTGTGTTGTCCTGCAGCTCAGAAAACTCCCTAACATCCCTTCACTTGGAGCAATTACTTGATCAACGAAGACTCTGACTCATACATGAAGGGCTCTAAAATGTCAAGTAGCCACTTTTTTAAAATAAGAAAGCGTAAGTGACAATCTGCTGCTCGCTATGGTGAAATGCCACGACGAAGAGGCGGGGCTTATCAGTTCTACCGTTTTCAACAGGAAGTCAATGGACCAGTTTCTATTACAAAGCCGTTGTTGATTAATAACACACTTTACAACGACCATGATGTAAAACTATCATCTATTTACGTCACAGTTCAATACTAAGCACCTGAAATAAAGTACAATATGTCTCCTTTAAAAAAATCCCAACGCCAAACTTCAACATACAACCCCGTTTAGTGCTACAAATGTGGCTGACTCATGTACAGTACAGTTTTGTGTTTACCCGTGTATTTTTACACTGGAAGTCAGCCAAAGCAATGCCCAACAGCTGTTTCTGTCAGCCGGCTAAATTACACTGCACGTCAACCGGGGGAGCGCGCGCGTCCAGAGCGTTTTCAGGCAGGCCCATATTTTTTCCCCTCTTTTTTTTAATGCTCCACGTTAGACATCTACAGTGCGGATTCTTCACGCTCGGGTATGAAAGAGCGACAGATCGAGCATTAGAAAGACGAGGGAGAGAAAGAAGGAGAAAGAGAAGAGAAGGGGGGGGCCTCTTTGCAAAACAGATACATCAGTGTGCCTGTATAGCGTCCGACATTGCTGTGAGTTAATCAGTTGGAAAATAAAACGCTGGGATCCTAATAAGTCATTTGTCAATTTTTACAACCCCCAGACACATTGATCCGCGGGGATTAATGAAGATGCCTGATATTGTTGCAGATATGAACAGGGGAGATGCTGGGGACAGTAATCAGTCATGGAGTGGATTTGTCCTACCTCGTGCGCGCTCTCTTCCTGGGGAGTCACGCCATCGCAGAGGATCTATGGAGCACAGCAAAAGAGGGAAAAAGGGACATTAAAAAACCAAGACGCTTTATTATTATGCAAACATGTCAGGCAGAAATCCATACATTTACCCAGCTCATCCGCGGGCGCTTGACATAATTTACCCAGCGACATCCAGAAAGGGAAATGTATACTTTTGTGTTCAGCGCTGTCTGGGTGATGTAGGGTTTAAAAAGTGCGAGGGTTTTTTTTACAGCAGAGGAGCAGAGCAGAGGAGCTATTGTGGTGATCTCCAACGCTGGCATGTAATCATTTAGTCAGACTGAACCTAAAATCTAAGGCTAATATCAGTGTTTTAATTGTACCTTTTTACTTTTTGTCAAAAGAGAGAGAGAGCGTGGAGTTGGAAGCTATTTATTGGTTTCAAGGGAACTTTTCAGGCTGGATCTAGAAGCCTTGGTGGGTAAGAATACTCATTAGAAGTTCACAGTTTGAAGTACATTTTGTGGGTAACAGTTGTATCCAGAAGTAATGTCTGCGTTGATAAAGGCACGTGCTGACAAATGGAATAAATGCGTTGTTAGATATTCGCATATTGAGTGTTTCCCGACCTTTTCCATCTTTAAGTAACACTCAAGCAAATAAATCTGTATATGAGAATATTGTCAAAAGATAATACTGTTCAAAATGCTCCAAAACGTTCATAAGAATGTAAACTCTGCTACAAATAACATTGCTTATTCAAAATGCTATTCAAATTGACCTGAAACCACTGGCCTACATAATACTAAAATACTAATATATTGCACTGTATCAGAGTCAGCCAATAAGTTATATTGAAAATAGTTTTATATCCATTTGACTTTCTACTTTTTTTTACAACAGAACAAAAGTTTTAATTCTCCAGTAAATGAGAGATTAACATTATACACAAACCACCACTACTTAACAGAAAGAACGTGGCGAGGACACTGTTTCACACAGATAGAAGCGTCTAAAGTCATTTGAGGATTACAGAGAAATAAAAAGTGCACTTCTTATGTGACATCCATTAACCCTGCGCGTGTGACATAAGGACACGTAACCAGTCCAGTCACTTTAAATCCGCTTCAAACTTTCCTCACCTCCAGAGCCCGCGCACCCCGCAAAAAAGTCATAATAATTCTAACCTGATCTTCCTACTTATTTTATATCTCCCCTCCGCACCCCAACTTCTTCTCTGCAACACCGCGGTTATTAATTCATGAGGCTCTAATTAGTTCTTTGTTTAATTTTGTGTTAAACAGACTGACCGGAATGATAACGACTCACGCTGTAGCGCCTTGGTCCCATGCCACTCCTGTTTGCTACAACAAGGGAGCAGCGTGCGACTAGCATGATGAACCCAATTCCCTTCTAAGTTGCACTTCATTAAGTCAAAATGTGACAAGGAGCTTAGAGGAGGAACTGGCAGATCTGATCGTACATAACAATGTAGGCCCAGGAAGTTTAGGGAGGTGCAAAGGGGGGGGGGGGTGGTACTGGGGGTAGTGGATCCAGCATGCATGTTGATAATTTCTATTTTTAACCCTTGGGGGCCGTCTTTCATTTTGCTTTAATTGTTTTTGTTCCGAGCTGCACTGTCCTCTTTTTAAATTGCAGCTCCTATCGACTCCATCAAGCCCCAGTGCATCGCTGCAACAGGCGGGTAAACAACAGGGCGGCCCTCCGCTCTGCGCGGGGCTGATGTTTGCTTATGTGCGGCGGCGTACACCATATACCCTGCATGTGCCGGAGCATGTGCCGGAGCATGTGCCGGAGCATGGGCCGGAGCATGGGCCGGAGCATGGGCCGGAGCATGTGCCGGAGCATGTGCCGGAGCATGTGCCGGAGCATGGGCCGGAGCATGGGCCGGAGCATGGGCCGGAGCATGGGCCGGAGCATGGGCCGGAGCATGGGCCGGAGCAGCCGGAGCATGGGCCGGAGCATGTGCCGGAGCATGTGCCGGAGCATGTGCCGGAGCATGTGCCGGAGCATGTGCCGGAGCATGTGCCGGAGCATGTGCCGGAGCATGTGCCGGAGCATGGGCCGGAGCATGTGCCGGAGCATGGGCCGGAGCATGGGCCGGAGCATGTGCCGGAGCATTGGCCGGAGCATGGGCCGGAGCATGTGCCGGAGCATGTGCCGGAGCATGTGCCGGAGCATGTGCCGGAGCATGGGCCGGAGCATGGGCCGGAGCATGTGCCGGAGCATTGGCCGGAGCATGGGCCGGAGCATGTGCCGGAGCATGTGCCGGAGCATGGGCCGGAGCATGGGCCGGAGCATGTGCCGGAGCATGGGCCGGAGCATGTGCCGGAGCATGGGCCGGAGCATGTGCCGGAGCATGGGCCGGAGCATGTGCCGGAGCATGTGCCGGAGCATGGGCCGGAGCATGTGCCGGAGCATGTGCCGGAGCAGCCGGAGCATGTGCCGGAGCATGGGCCGGAGCATGTGCCGGAGCATGGGCCGGAGCATGTGCCGGAGCATGGGCCGGAGCATGTGCCGGAGCATGTGCCGGAGCATGGGCCGGAGCATGGGCCGGAGCATGTGCCGGAGCATGGGCCGGAGCATGGGCCGGAGCATGCACGGTAAGCCTCGCGTGTCACGACAGGATTCACAGTTAGAACAAAGGGGAAAAGATATGATTTTTGGCCTGGAAACTAGAAGAACCGGCTAAAAAGAAAACATGGCAAAGATGTCTCCTCTGATGCATATTTCACATGCCAACGCCAAACACACCATTCAGAACATATTTAGAGATTGAGTGAGTGTGTAATTATTAAGTCTGTAAATCAGCTCTAGGCTTGTTTAAGTATCTATCATTGTTTGACTCCGGTGCTACAAACACAAAGTTCCGCACAGCAGATATGCACCAAACACAGCAATGACTTTGTTCCTCAGATAACACATTTCTTTCACAAACAGCGTTTTTCATCAGTCGATGAGCTTTCTAAGATGTTTAGCCTCTCCAAGTGCCTTCCCACTGGCTGAAGATATGATAAAATCAAAAAGCAGACAAGTAATTACACTGTATAATAGGCAAGATTGGCATTTTCAAAATCATTTTCATGTGGATGGAAATGACATTGCATAGATTATTCTGTATTCACTGGTGCAGATAAATAAACAAGGCATGGAGAAAGGGGGAGGAGGGGGGCAGAACGCACAGTACAATGGCAAGCAGGTCAGTAATTAGAAACTCTGTTTGCACAGTAATAATTTTAATATATTCATCAGGAAACAGAGCATGCCTAGCATGATAAAATCCCATCAAGGAACATATCCCCACTGCCTTAACCTTCTCCTTACTGCAGCGCAGTGTGGAGGACCTGAAATGTGCAGAAAGAGACCACGGAACAGAATCAACAGGATTTTAAAAACAATCCACTGTCTGTACATGAGGACAATGAAATAACTTATAACTGTGACCTTTGAATTGCGCTGTTGCGACCACAGAGCAGCACATATATTATATATATATTATATAACCTTGGCTGTTATTGAAGGAGGCGCTGATGATGCCATGGAAATTATTGCAAATTGCTTAAATGATTCCTGACACGCAGAAACCTTGACCTGTGATGCGGTGTCACAAAGAGACTCAAGGTGGATCAAAAATGTTAATCTGAATATGAGCTAAACTCAACAATGTCCAGCAAACTGTGGCCAGACTGACAAAGCGTGCTGTTAATTATTACCAAATAAATAACAGGAACAGAGAGAGGCACTTAACTAAACAGAGCAGTTTAAAATAATAAGACTCTGACTGTAATGGCTGCCAATCTATTGTTTAGGTTTCCTGCTTTCATTTCCCACACATAAATCCACAAACTCACGACTTTACATGACCTCAGTCTCAACGAAACAACCTCTCATTACACGAAGTGGAAGCCACAACACCAATATACACTTCTCACTATTGCATCGCGGCTGAGGCACCGTTTCTTTCTCACAAACTTTTACAGTATTTAGACATCTGAAAGTGACAATACGGGTCGTCTACTGCGTCTAGAAATACCAACAGACTATAATGAACAGCAGCGCTTCTACAATAGATGCAAAAATAGTGTCGAGAGTGCAAATCATCTCTTTAAAAAATGGAAATATCTCAATCTTTTCTCTTGCACATGTGACAGCAGCACCTTGAGGGCCCCTTCCATTCTGCTCCGAGAGGACGGAGTTTTCTACCTTCTCCTCCTGTTCCTCTCCTCGCCTAATTTCTGTCGTCTCGCCTTTGAACGCTCCATCTCGCGCCGGCCCTTAAGAATAGTGACCCATGTGCAACAAGTGCCGGTGCCATGGAAACTCCCATTTCCCCCCCCCCAAAATATTCCTTTTCATCCCCTTTTGAGGAGCTGTCAGTGGGCAGCGCAGGGCAGAGCACGACCCCGGCCCAAGCCTGGACAAAGCCGATGTTCTGCCTGCGTCTTGATTGATTAAAAGGACTTTTGAGTAAAACCATGTTAAAGTGACAGAGGGGAGAATGGAGCCCCCGGGGAAGGGCCAATCAGATGAGTTTCCAGTGAAGAAAGACGGACAATATCATAATCACAAAGAAGAGGTTAGGTCAGAGCATGAAACGTACCAACAATGGTGATCGCCGCTGATGGAAAAGTCAGTTTGTGCGGCGCAGCTTTAACTGTACTTAATTAACACGTTAAACATCGAACTCTTTGTTACAGACTCTGCACTTTTGTGGCTTTACTTCAATATAGTATTTTAATTTAGATGACAATGACAGGCACGTTTGTCAGATTTGTCTTGTTGATGATTGATAGCTTTTGCAAACATGGACAATAAAGGGAAAGAATTCAAAGTTTTGTACTCACAACTGGAAGCATGATCTCTTTATGGGTTTCAGCTTCCGTATAAAACATGTTTGACTTTGTTCTCATTGAAATGGTCAATGATCTTCTTAAATACATATTAATAAACAACTTTTCAACCGTAAAGAATATATTATGCCTGTAACAAGTGATCAAATTACAGGAGGAACTTTGGACAAGCCATAAATTTGCAAAAAGTTGTTTATGGCTTGTAACATGTATTTTTCGACTGCAAATGCATAAAATGTTGGTTATTGTTGTTATTTTGTTATTCTATCCACAGTTCAAGAGTTGGTGGAGTCTATCTTAAGTAGATTTAAACACTGGATTTCATCTATGAATCTAAAAAATATATGTTATCATGTTTAATTGGTCAAATTGTACAAAAAGATAAAAATAATCATCTTTATTCCGCTGGGTAATCTGGTAAGAAGCGCTGGGAGACATAATTCAATGTAACACCGGTGCTATAAAACTTTCACGTTCCAAAGAAGAAAGTAGTTACTCTATTAATGTGATCTCTCCGTTTTATTCCACCTCTTCTGCATCTCCTTTTAGCACCGACTTTTAAATCACGTCCCTGCCATAGTTTGAGAGAAAAATTATACAGTTACGGTTGCGATTCGGGATCAATAGACTTTGCATTGTCCATTTTACTCCTCCATTTGAAGCGACGCACCATTTAAAACCCAGAGAGCGGCTCAGCTGCCGCGCGGCTCCAAAGGGACAGTGCATTATTAATTGATCTCAAAAGCACAGGTCGATAGCTGCAGCCTATTGCTTACATCTTTGCTCTCTTTTTTTTTTTGGTGCCATTTCTCCAGCTCTGTACAGAAGACCGCATCATTTGATAGGTAAATACAGAGTTGGATACTGATGGGTTATTTCATGTAATATAGCTGAAGAATGGGAGGGAGATGGAAGGATCCGGCAAAGCAAAATGGTGCTCTCCTTATAGGGCTGTGTTAGTTTGTCCTCGTTGCTGATCTGTGACTGTGACATTGTGAGTGAATTAAGCAGGACAATTGCAATAACTGTACTCGAAGTATTTGCAGAATGGTGCTAGCTCTTGTGGCTGGTGCTGATCTGGGGGCTCAAGATGCTCAAGAACCGATTTTATGAACAAATTAACCACTTAATAAAATGGTGACGATAAGAAAGTTAGAGCTGTAAAGCTGATTTTCACACCAGAAGTAGGTTTTTTAAATCTGTGTAACGCGTCCCTTAAGTACATTGTGTATTATTCACATTCATTTTCAGGCTCGTGCAACACTTTAAACACATTTTATTTAAAGTCAAGTGAAACTGGGGGTGGCCAACCCAAGTGCAGCCAATCAGAGCGCTGCTTTCGGCTCTACCAGGTTGAAGTGACTATAATTAGATTATTAGACGCAGACAGCACGGGATGGTCTCATTTTTGTCACAAAGAGTTGCTTTTACAAGACACTCTTTGGTGAAACACACAAAAATTACTCATTTACAAAACAAAACAAAAAATGTGTAACCAGCTTTAAGTTAAAGTTGTGTTTTTAAATTGTACTAATCTGTTTTTCATCAGATATTTTAAAGCTGCACTAAGGAGCGTTTCTGGTGCCACCTGCTTGTCTCCATGGACACTACTGCTTTTCTACACATATCTTACACGTATTCACCTACGTTTTAATTAAGTAATAAAATACTATGATAAATCTACATTCTTACTGTGAGCATGGTGCACTTTTAAGTAACATTCACAGTTTACAATGAGAGGACTTGAACAGATCATAATGCACGTGGTTCAGTTGGTGACACTTGAAATACTTGAATTAACGGAAACAAGTAAAGTGTCCGTGGTGACTTTGTCCAGGTGAGAACATAATACAGGTCCATAGTAAAGGTCATGCAAACAGATGTAACAGAGTCTTTGAGATGAAGAGGAGATAATGCTGCTGCTGCTGCTGCTGCTGCTGCTGCTGCTGCTGCTGGTGGTGGTGGTGGTGGTGGTGGTGGAGGGGCGGGGCAGGAGGCGGGGGCATCAGAGGCGTCCGCACATGTGCAATTAGTATTCTACTTCCTGATGGTTCTAAACAGAGCGGCCGGAGCAAATCCCCACGGTGGAGGTGTCAGACGGAAAATGACGAAAATCTGCTCCTTGACAGGGAGTCATTTATATTTTAGCTTCGTTCCATTATCTTAACGAATCCATCATCAGCCAATGCAATATTAACAGCAGAAAATCAACTCATTAGATCCAGGGGGATTTAATCAAGATTGCAATCATGTATGCTGTTCCTGGAGAGACTCGGCTTCTTCTTCATTTTTTTTTCTTTTTCTTTTTAGTCCTTTCCACATAATTGCCGCATCTCAGATCTTAATAAATTATTCTGGATCTGGAGATTGATGCTGTTTTTTCCCCCTTTGCCTCTGCTCGCTCGCTCCATGCACTCACTGTCTCACACTATAATATTTTCCATAAACATTATTATGTCATGGGCGCACAGTTTAAAATGGCCTTTAGCTAACTCTCACAAGTAATTGCCGTCTCCATTTTGCCCTCTCCATTCCTTTGCTAATTGTGGTGATATTGCTCTTCCAAATGAAAGAAAAGGAGCGACTCTTTTGGCGACAATGAGTTACTGGAGTTTTTCAACCTTCAGCAACAGTTTCCCGTGTTTGATGTTGTTCAAAATGGTTAGATGGAAGCACAGCCCACTTTTGATATGTAAAGCTTTATATGAAACCCCAGCTTTGCAGAGAAAATAGAAGGAGCTCGGATTTCAGGTGTAGAGGATATTTTTGTCCTGTTTCTCAGAAAAATGCTCGGCCGGAAAAGAGCGTGAGTGAGACAGATAGATAACTGTCACACGGCGGCATTGGAGTTTATCACAAACACTGTGCCCTCACTGATAAAAACACAGATATTACACTTAGTTTACTTACAAAAGGGTTCTAAAGGAAGGATTTATGACACGGTCTTGTGAGATTATCAAGACGTTTCCAGCGGCATCAGAAACACGGCGTAAATTGTACCAAAACTATCACATGTTTTCTAAAAATGACTTCCTGTCGTCAGATAACACAAGGACGTCATTATAAAGGACCTTACAGTGTGAAACGTGTACAAGTATGAAGCGTGTACAAGTGTGAAGCGTGTACAAGTATGAAGCGTGTACAAGTATGAAGCGTGTACAAGTATGAAGCGTGTACAAGTATGAAGCGTGTACAAGTGTGAAGCGTGTACAAGTATGAAGCGTGTACAAGTATGAAGCGTGTACAAGTGTGAAACGTGTACAAGTATGAAGCGTGTACAAGTATGAAGCGTGTACAAGTATGAAGCGTGTACAAGTGTGAAGCGTGTACAAGTATGAAGCGTGTACAAGTGTGAAGCGTGTACAAGTATGTAGCGTGTACAAGTGTGAAGCGTGTACAAGTGTGAAGCGTGTACAAGTATGAAGCGTGTACAAGTATGAAGCGTGTACAAGTGTGAAGCGTGTACAAGTGTGAAGCGTGTACAAGTATGAAGCGTGTACAAGTATGAAGCGTGTACAAGTATGAAGCGTGTACAAATGTGAAGCGTGTACAAGTATGAAGCGTGTACAAGTGTGAAGCGTGTACAAGTGTGAAGAGTGTACAAGTGTGAAGCGTGTACAAGTATGAAGCGTGTACAAGTGTGAAGCGTGTACAAGTATGTAGCGTGTACAAGTATGAAGCGTGTACAAGTGTGAAGCGTGTACAAGTATGAAGCGTGTACAAGTGTGAAGCGTGTACAAGTATGAAGCCTGTATGAAGCGTGTACAAGTATGAAGCGTGTACAAGTGTGAAGCGTGTACAAGTGTGAAGCGTGTACAAGTATGAAGCGTGTACAAGTATGAAGCGTGTACAAGTGTGAAGCGTGTACAAGTATGAAGCGTGTACAAGTATGAAGCGTGTACAAGTGTGAAGCGTGTACAAGTGTGAAGAGTGTACAAGTATGAAGCGTGTACAAGTGTGAAGCGTGTACAAGTATGAAGCGTGTACAAGTGTGAAGCGTGTACAAGTATGTAGCGTGTACAAGTGTGAAGCGTGTACAAGTGTGAAGCGTGTACAAGTATGAAGCGTGTACAAGTATGAAGCGTGTACAAGTGTGAAGCGTGTACAAGTATGAAGCGTGTACAAGTGTGACGCGTGTACAAGTATGAAGCGTGTACAAGTGTGAAGCGTGTACAAGTATGAAGCGTGTACAAGTGTGAAGCGTGTACAAGTATGTAGCGTGTACAAGTATGAAGCGTGTACAAGTGTGAAGCGTGTACAAGTATGAAGCGTGTACAAGTGTGAAGCGTGTACAAGTATGAAGCGTGTACAAGTGTGAAGCGTGTACAAGTATGTAGCGTGTACAAGTATGAAGCGTGTACAAGTGTGAAGCGTGTACAAGTATGAAGCGTGTACAAGTATGAAGCGTGTACAAGTGTGAAGCGTGTACAAGTATGAAGCGTGTACAAGTGTGAAGCGTGTACAAGTATGTAGCGTGTACAAGTATGAAGCGTGTACAAGTATGAAGCGTGTACAAGTGTGAAGCGTGTACAAGTATGAAGCGTGTACAAGTATGAAGCGTGTACAAGTGTGAAGCGTGTACAAGTGTGAAGCGTGTACAAGTGTGAAGCGTGTACAAGTATGTAGCGTGTACAAGTATGAAGCGTGTACAAGTATGAAGCGTGTACAAGTGTGAAGCGTGTACAAGTATGAAGCGTGTACAAGTATGAAGCGTGTACAAGTGTGAAGCGTGTACAAGTGTGAAGCGTGTACAAGTGTGAAGCCTGTACAAGTATGAAGCGTGTACAAGTGTGAAGCGTGTACAAGTGTGAAGCGTGTACAAGTGTGAAGCGTGTACAAGTATGAAGCGTGTACAAGTGTGAAGCGTGTACAAGTGTGAAGCGTGTACAAGTATGAAGCGTGTATGAAGCGTCTCTCTCTCTCTCTCCCTCTCTCTCCCTCTCTCCCTCACTGTCTCTCTCTCTCTCTCTCTCTCCCTCTCTCTCCCCCTCTCTCTCTCCCTCCTGTGAGCAGCTCAGTGTGCGTCACCCCTGCTCTCTTCTTCTCCCCCTTCGCAGACAGGATTACCTACAACAAGCACAACACCGTCCCAAATTGTAGAAACTGTCAAGAGGACCTTTTATCCTCCGCTGGAACAAAGCCTTTTGTACCAGAACTAACCTGACCCTAGCTGTCACTGCCACTTTACCTCTCTGTCTATTGGGCCACTTTAACCCTGATGCCCCGCCCCCCTCCTCGCCGCTCTGCGTGTGCACATTCAGGGGTGTGCGACTAAACCTCCCAATGCTGTGTTAATCCCTGTTTCCCTGAGATGGCCAATAGTAAATCTAGCTGTAAACCAATCTCAGAGTTTTTTATCTTGATTTATTAGATTACCGGGCACTGAGTCTATCCATGCCATCCACTCTAATCCTAATCGGAATAGACAAGCATTAGCCTACTTCAACAACAGCACTGGCCAACTTTTCCTGAGAGGAGAATACAAGCTTCTAAAGGGTGGATCTGGAGTGAAACTGAGTGGCACATTGTTATGGTTTCCTTTTTAGACTTTTTTAGTAGCACTCCAATTCTGGCATCAAACCCACAACTCACTCTGCTGAAGGAGTGGCATCAGTTGGGTAAAGAGCCAGACAAAAGAGGGTTGTGATGTGATGAAAAATGAGATTACCAATGCAACGTAGTCAGGCATGTGCTCAAATGTCCCTGTAAATGACTTTGATGATGTTAAAGTCTGGCACAAACTAAAATGAATGAACCATCGAATTAACCACAAGGAAAGGAAAGGCAAGGGATTAAATTGTAGAGCACAATTTATACACAAGGCAATTCAAAGTGCTTCATACAACAGGAAAAAAGGCATTAAAATCACAAAGACATGAGAGAACTTACAAAAGAGTTAAAGACATAAAAGAGAAGAGTCATATGCACAGCTAAACAAAACTGTTCCTAGCTTTGATTTGAACATTGTCAGAGTAGAACCTGTCTCACATCTTCAGGAAGACTGTTCCGAGATGTACTTTGGTGCTAGGCCATGGAGAGACTTGTACACAAGCAGAGCTGCTTTAAAGTCTCTTCTCTGAGGGGCAGGGGGCAGTGCAGAGACCTGAGAACAGGACTAATGTGATCATACTTCCTGGTTCTAGTCAGGACCCGAGCAGCAGCGTTCTGGATGTACTGCAGCTGTTTTACAGCTCGTTTGGAGAGACCAGTGATCTGCCGACAGTGAAACATAGATCTGAGTGTCGTCTGCATCATTGTGATAGGACACATTTTCACTGCGTATCAGCTGACCTAACGGCAGCATGTAGAGGTTGAACAGAAGGGGACCCAGGACTGACCCTTGGGGCACTCCACAGGTCAGGGTCATGTGGTCTGAGACACAGCTACCAATTTCAACAAAGTACTTCCTGTCTTCCAGATAGGACCTTAACCAGTTTAGGGCAGTGCCAGTGATGCCCACCCAGTCCTCTAGTCTCTGTAAGAGGATCCCATGATCGACAGTGTCAAAAGCAGCACTCAGATCTAACAGAATTAAGACTGAGGCTTTGCCCGTGTCAGTGTTCAGGAGGATGTCATTTGTCACCTTGACAAGAGCAGTCTCAGTGTGATGAGGTCTAAAACCTAACTGAAAACATCAAATGAGTTGTTTATTAAGAGGAAATCTGTGAGCTGTTGTAAACATTTCAAGGACTTTGCCCCAAAATGGCAGATTAGCGATGGGCTGGTAATTACACAAAATAGCAGAAGTATAACTGCGTACACAGTATACAGTTTTTTATATATTATTATTATCTGGTTGAAAATATTGCCAGAAGGTCACAATGTTCAATTGGTTTCCTAATGCGTGGTCATTTGCACATTCATTTAACAAATACTTGGTTCTTCTCTCATTTATCCAGGCTTGGGAGTAGCATAAAAAGACGGCTTCTGACCCGTTGTGGCTGGACTGTTGACCCCGTTACATCTTTAAAAGAAAACTTGCCTGGATTTCTTCTTGTATTATTTTTTTCCCATGAGCCGTAGCCTTGATAATGCTTTTTATTCGTTTGCCTGTTTTCCCCACTTCCATTAAGAGAACGAATGTGTAATTAAATACATAAATTCTGACAGTGCGAACCCTCCAAAGGCCTAAACCACTGAACCCCGTCTGGTTTGGCTTCTTTTTTCCCCAGCACAATGAAGTTACTCAGCCAAGCCCAATCATTTGTATTTTTTGCAGATTTTTAACAGTGAGCGAAGCAAACACGAAAGTCCCATTGAAAACAACTGCAAGAATTAATTTTACATCTGAGTGGATTCAAGGCAGTGTTGTCAAATTATAAGCAACAGGGCTATGTTACTAATTTCCCCTGGTCCATCGCATTGTTAAAAAAGTAATAAATCACTTTTCATGTGTGATAATAAATTGCATATCATTAGTAAGGTGTTTGGCTGCTCCGGGTAAACAGAACAACTGAACTGGACTGATCTTTGACTAACCTTGGACCCACATGAGGAAACAGTCCCCAAACACTGTGTAATTGTTGACCTAATACTGATTCTAACCATGTTCTAATTTAATAAACGCAGCGAGGGATAAAAGCTAACAGCCCAACGCCCTTATATATAAAGAATAAGTGTAATAAACCTAAAAATACCATCTTATTTATCATTAAAAAAATGAAACTAAATGTATAGCCGGTCCGGGCCCTTGTCACGACTGTAACTCTGGCCCTGTGGTTCTGGATGAGGTCCATGTGACACATGAGGCGGAGCTTTAAGACGTGTGGCTCATACACTAATGCTGGTGGCAGCTGTTCGTCTCCAAAAGTGCAGCAGCGTGGATATCCTGAAATACTATTGAAAACCACTAAACCTCCTGCGCTCATGTAAAGCTATACAGCTGCTCGGCGCCAGCGCCATCACTGATCAATCTGGGAAAGTTAAAAATGGAGTCTGGTTTGTGACTAAATCTGAGGCTTTTTATCTGAAGGTCAGGCCGTGATCCCGGGAGATATGACGCCACAGGCTGGGACCTGAGAGCGGTGGAAAGCTGGATGTGTCGCTCTCCTGCTCCTGCCCTCGCTGCTCCTGCCCCCTTTACTCCTGCTCCTGCCCTCCTGCTCCTGCCCTCGCTGCTTCTGCCCCCTTTACTCCTGCTCCTGCCCTCCTGCTCCTGCTCCTGCCCTCGCTGCTCCTGCCCCCTTTACTCCTGCTCCTGCCCTCCTGCTCCTGCCCTCGCTGCTTCTGCCCCCTTTACTCCTGCTCCTGCCCTCCTGCTCCTGCTCCTGCCCTCGCTGCTCCTGCAGTCAGCGCTCCTGCTCTCGCCGCTCCTGCTCTCGCTGCTCCTGCCCCCGCTGCTCCTGCTCTCGCTGCTCCTGCTCTCGCTGCTCCTGCCCCCGCTGCTCCTGCTCTCGCTGCTCCTGCCCTCGCTGCTCCTGCCCCCGCTGCTCCTGCCCCCGCTGCTCCTGCCCTCGCTGCTCCTGCCCTCGCTGCTCCAGCCCCCTTTACTCCTGCTCCTGCCCTCGCTGCTCCTGCCCCCTTTACTCCTGCTCCTGCCCTCCTGCTCCTGCCCTCGCTGCT
>NW_027315801.1:33465497-33560497 GCF_026437365.1 Eucyclogobius newberryi | reverse complement strand
CTGCGGTGATGCCACGGCCCTCCTCCCTATCTGCTGGACCAACACATGCACTACACATGCTCCACTCCCTGTCAGATTTCTTGTCCTTTTCAAGGGCACAATCAGGTCCAAAATAGAACGAAAACAACACAGGCATGCGGGAGGCCGGACTTCGACAAACTCACTGCATTACGACCATGAGGAGTTCAAAATGAGTCACTCTGTAGCTTTTACGGACTCAGATAAGTGATATAAGGCTGCCAAAAATGTCAAAAATCATACGAATACTAATTTATGCCAAAACCAGTGTTGAAAATAGATACTAATCTGAGCAAATATTGATCCTAAAGAAAAGAAAAAACATCGAGAACACAAAATCTAAAATATGAACCTAAAAACTGTCAGTAAACGTGCTGACCCTGCATGCGCTGTTAATATATTGAGAAGTATGCATTCTGACAATGATGTGAGCAGTTCCTTTATACCATTATAACCTCATAGATGGCGCACTGGTGAAAAACTCCAATACAGTGCTTCAGTTCAATTACACAGGGAGTTATTCAGTTATTGTGACAGGTGATGCACCCTGTGGCTATGACATGTACAGTTGGATGACACAAACACACTGTAAATGGCACCTGCAGTATTGTAGCTGCACAACACACAGCACAGAGCATTTTTCAACACATCTGAAAGTGAAGCCCGTGGCCAAAAACACAATCTGAGGTTATGTTGTCCTGCTCCCTGACGCAGAGGAACGGACACGTCAATAAAAGTGTGAACTTCCTCTTCCTTGTGGATTCAGAGCCTAATAAGGCAGCGGCAGAAATGTGATTTTGGGTCAAAGGATAATGCGAAGTCCTGGTCCTGGTTCATTGATTGTAGTAAACAGAAACATACACAAAAGGCAAACGCATCAATACAGAATTTATAGGATTAGGCTTCATCAATAGGGGTATGACTAAGACTAAGAATGATCTAAAAACGTATTGCTGGGGAACCTGATTTTCAAACCAAGGATGGACGACGTATATATTTAATTCATTCTAACCAGTTTCGACCGCTGTCAAAACCTTAATATTCGTTATACTGCTCATTAATATTAATTTTCGGGTACATCTTTATTCAGATGCCGAAGTGAAACGGCTGACGGCTTTGGGTTAACACAATATAAAAGACTATATTATTGCATACAGCGTACAACGGTCTAATTTTGTCACAGAGAGTGGGTTTTACAGTGTACTCTCTGGAGAAGGAAATTTAAAATATTTGTATTTGCTGTATGTGGAGTCCACCAATCAGACAAGTATTGATATGAAATATCTAATCCTGGGTCAAAAACACAAACAAATGTGAATCTGGTCATTCTGGTCAAGTTAATGTGCAGAATAAAAGATATGGTTGGTAATATAACATTCTGCACTGTTGAAAGTGAAGAATTAAGTATTGAAGTATTAATTTGTCTCCCCTGCTTTCAGTTTCCTTGTAACATCCATTTAGGATTAAAATATTTAAGCTTTTTCTCTGTATTATTTGAGTTCATGTAAACAAAGCCCTACAAAATAACCAGCCTCCATAAGCCACGTGACCGCCTGTTTTTCCACTTATTTTTCACACATTTCCGGACGCACGCCTTTGGCCTTTTCTTCTGCCTCTAATCTGTTTTTGATATGGCGAGAAGTGACTTCCTTACCCCCGCACAGGCCTCCATTGTTTTCATGCTTTTTAGGAATTAGGTTAAAACAAACTGTTCCCGTGCAGAAGGTCAAATAATATTGTTTTTGAAGCGGTGAAAATGAGCGTAAAGGTAACGGACTCGGCCAAAGCGCTGTTCCTGTTCCTAAGGCCAGTCTCTCGTAAACATCTATAATTATAAAGTGGAAATCTCAACTTCCTTTGCAACTTCCTACTTAATCTGCGTCTCTAGTGTTTATTTATCAGTTTTCATATTTGTACGCTGAAGGACTTCTTGATTATTTCGACAAGACACCAGAGTATTTCCTGAGTCGGCGCGGTGAATTCTCTGATGCAGGGATCCGGGCAGGCAGCTTGCTTAATGCTTGACCCTTGACCTCTCCTGGGTAATAATGCCTCTGTATCTATCCTCACACACGTAGCGGAAAAGAGCAATCACATATTCAGATGCCTGTGAGGATTCAGCCAGCACAGGGAAACGCTGATGAATATACTGCAGAATGTTAAAAGTTTTTGGGTAAACTTATTTATTTAAGACTAAATTAGACGTATCAATATGTTCCTTGAAGCTAATGTTGTGTTTCTGTAAGTGTCATATACATTTTTATCTAATCTCTGACATTTATAAGAATCACAGATCACAGTTTGTCCAAATTTGTGTATAATATTTGAATAAATAAAAGTGAATTCAAGCGAGCCATTTTCCACTCTCATTTCAGTTTAAAATGAATGTATATTTAGTATATGTGTAATTTAAGTTACAAAGACGGTTCTAACCAAGCACTAAAGATGTCAACTCCAAAAAGTAAGCTATTTTTTTAACTAAAGGTAATTGCCTATATGGTAATGTCTAAAATAAATGTCATTGGTGCGATTATTGTGCGAAGAAACATTGCAATTTATACATTTATGAATTGACTTTTTTTTGTATTGATGTTTATTCATGACTGAGCTCACAATTGAATAAATTATGGTATTTCTTCTCAAAATAATCGTAACATTAGCATTTTATTTTGCGACATCCCTCCTTAGCGCCCCCTGATGGAGCAGAGAGTTACTGCAGCACATAATCACTTCAGATGTGAGCGTCACATGAGGCGTAAGACTAAACCAGTGTGAGATTGCTATGGACCCATTACCAATCACTGGAACATATTAGTCAAGTTTGAAGAGCAATTTGGAACCTTTATGTATTTCTTCTTTCAAAACCAAAATATCACAGCTCTTTACTACATTTAACAATTTACACGATGCTTTGTTTAGCCGTAGCTTCCTGTTAACCTTTACCCGCCCCGCCCCGTCCCGCCCATTGTTGCCTCTTTTTGCCACGGATCGACTCTTCCGTTGTAATCGGACTTCTGGTCCAGCAGGAACTTCAATTGAATGGAGAACGAGGGAAAAGTCGAACTGCTAAAATGTGCTGTAAAGTAGATTGATTTTTGTCAAATGTTCATGTGACATAGAAGTCAACAATGCACTGATTCCCTTGCCTGACCCGCCAGCCCCGCCCACATTCTGTTCCAATGCGTAAGGGTCTGGAATCGGAGTCAGAGCCAATGAAATCGTCGGTCATCCATTTACCGACCAATCCCAGTCGGAGGTTTTAACGCGTCACACTGAGATACGGAAGTAGTGCTTTCCACCCCCGTTCCAAAACATTCAAGATGGCGGACCCGGCTCGTGACCCGGCTCGTGACCCAGCTCTTGACCCCGGCTCGTGACCCGGCTCGTGACCCAGCTCTTGACCCCGGCTCGTGACCCGGCTCGTGACCCCGGCTCGCAACCCGGCTCATGACCCGGCTCGTGACCCGGCTCGTGACCCAGTGTTTACTTCTTCTCTCGCTTCGATGTGAACAATCAGGAAAGTCCGCTCTACTCGCCGTGATGAACGTGCGTTAGATGCGGTTATACGAAGGGCGTCATCGCGATTCAGGAGACATTTTCTGCGGTCGGGGACGGATAACGCGAAACACGCCTTGTTGACATGGACTATGTAATATCCGGTTAAGCGGGTCGCGTTTTTTGCGTCACTTCTGGGTTTATGTGATTGGTTCTGTCTCTAAACTCCGCCTAGAAATTGAAGCGCAGCGGTCGAGCCCCAGACCCACACACAGGTTTGATAAGAAGTTTGCCAAAACGTGTTGGGAACGGCTGGTCAGGCAACTGCTTCCCTGAGGGACCTGAAAAGGACATTTTAGTCTGTGTAGAACTTCTTTTCTCTCGAAACCGGCAGTCCTATGTTAACTAACACAACCGGAGGAAGGATTAGGTCGGATGGCAGCACTGAGGGCAACTGAATATCGTTTTCCCACATTTCTCACAAATTCTTCCTCAGCCGATCACCCCTTTAGTCATACCCAGTTCACACAATTCACAAATCCACCATAAAGTCATTAAAAAGGGACAACTACGAGCCGAGAAGCGCTTGCAGATACAAAGGCCTCAGAATAGATAAATACAATGTCTGTTATCAAGCTGCCTCGTCTAAATCACTCCCAACCCCTTTGACAAGCGGTCACAAGCCAAGGCAGGACTTTTCTCAACAGCACAACCACCAAAGAGGATTTTTGAGGATTCCTCCGTGGATTGCTCAAGTTTAACAAGTAAAAACTGAGCTGAAAATATATCACTGAGACATAATTATAGCACGTCCCAGTATCATCCTTCCTGTTGGTGTATTTTATCCAACACATTCCATTGTGTGGAACAACATCTCGTAAAGGGAAGTGGGAGGTTGGCAAGGGTTTATATTCACTCTATACTTTAGGACCAAAAGTGACATCCTTTATACTTGACATGTTTTATCTACTTAAAGGTGCACAAACGTCTTCAGGAAATTCTTATGCCTTTTTCTGGAATGTTCCACACTAAAGCAATGAAGTATTAAATCTAGCCAATATTGAATCACAGATGTGTTCTCTTCGCTAAAATACCTTGAAAAACATGTATTCTTTCTGTGAATGGGCTCGACACAGATTCGCTTTAACGTGGCCTAGTGGCACCGCCCTGGAGATGACAAACTCTCATGGAGAGGTTGCGAACCCTTCACCAGGAAAGTAAAAAGTGTGAATCACCTCCCAAATGTTAAAGGGGATCTAAAAAACCTTAATAAATGTCTTAATTATGTATTTTCACAGCATTTGAAGTGCCTGTTGTCGCCCCCTCTCTGTGCGGAACCAGCATTTCCAACATTGACCCAAACTATTCAGAGAAAACCTAGCTTTTTTTTGAAAAACACAAAAAAAAAAAGCTTTTGGTCTGTTCTCTGAGAGTGTAGTTTCACAAGTGAAGCTGAAGGAGGAGCTCTAACGCTAAAGGTACGTAGTTCTGCTTTAACAAACATAAGGGTATCAGCAGTGTTCAAGCCTCAGGAAGCAAGATTCTGCTCCATCGAAGTCAATGGGCAGTGCTCATTAGCGCATGTCACCAGTTTAGCGTTTAGCGGCTGGCAACGAGTAGCATCAAGTGACACAGCCTGCAGACCAGGTGACTGCTCTGACCAATCAGAGGGAAAGCTGCTGGAGTGAAGCAGAGTGGGCCAAAGCAAAAGATTTAAAAGCATTTTTTTAAGAAAACTTAAGGATGGAACAAAAAAAAAGTTCATGACCTGAAAATAGGCCAAAATTTAACCCTGTAGTTCCATGTCAGCCGAACACAAACCATTTGTTTTTACATTGCCCTTTACGGGAAAAATGCTTTCTGGGCTGTCGAGGATTTCTTCACTGCAGTTCCACTGGACTGGCCACTGGGGCCGACTCGCCACAATAAAAGCTCAATACACTATTCAGACAATATAATAGATCCATGGCAGTGTGGCAGAAGATGTCAATGCTATTTTTGTTTGCAAGTTTCTTTAATTCTTCAGTTTTAGCGTTGAAAAATACTTGATTCCATCTAGTGGCGAGGAGAGAAATTACACTTTATTAACAATCATGAGGTGAAAGTCCCTTATGGTTGGCAGTTCAATCGTGTTATTATTTCCGATTAAGCAGCAATTCTCTTCATTTAAATGAAGAACTAAAAGAAAAGACTCCCCAAATATTATATAAACCTGTTGATTGGTGTAAAATGTTCAATGTTCATCTGCCCAAACAAAGACAACACTGCACCGTTTCTCCGGCTTTAGAAATGGCTTTGTGTCTGTGGTACTTCTTGAGATCGGCAGCACTATACAAATAATACAAGTGGAAAGGGGGTCACAACTTTTGGAACGAGGTGAAAAGTATTGTGGATACTTTTACTGTGAATGACTGTCTGCTTGAAGGTGGTCGGAGAGGCAGTGGGCAAAGAATAAAACTTTCAAAACTGTCCATAATTCACACGTCCATCACAGTGGGAGATTCCACGTGGAAGGAAGCTAGAACCAACCGGGGGCTTAAGCGCTGTAAAAAATCAGCCTTGTTTTTCTTTTTCATGTTTTGTCGAGTGAGACCGAATCCCACAACTCCGCGGCCTGCCAAAGTGATTAAGTTTTTACTGTGTTGGCACCAGGGCCTAAGTTTCAGCACAGCAGCCCCAAACACTTCATCTCTGAAGGCTTGAATATACACCAGAGGTCGCACTGAAAAACTGAACACAAAGTCGTAGCAGAATTACCGAACATGTGCCGCCACGAGCCTGACAGACTTAAGCAGCTGCTAATTTCATAGCTTTTTATTCCAGAGACCCACAATCACATTTGGTGTTATGGGGTTACTAAGAATGAGTCGACTGGAGCGGAGCACGGGGCCCTAAAAGTGGGTCTAGTTTTTAAAAACTGAAACTTCTTTAAAGGTTGATTTTTATTGTATGTGCTAAACATACTAAACATACTAAACAGACTAAACATACTAAACAGACTAAACATACTAAACATACTAAACAGACTAAACATACTAAACAGACTAAACATACTAAACATACTAAACATACTAAACAGACTAAACATACTAAACATACTAAACAGACTAAACATACTAAACATACTAAACAGACTAAACATACTAAACATACTAAACATACTAAACATACTAAACAGACTAAACATACTAAACATACTAAACATACTAAACATACTAAACATACTAAACAGACTAAACATACTAAACATACTAAACAGACTAAACAGACTAAACATACTAAACATACTAAACATACTAAACATACTAAACTTACTAAACATACTAAACATACTAAACAGACTAAACATACTAAACATACTAAACAGACTAAACATACTAAACATACTAAACTTACTAAACATACTAAACATACTAAACATACTAAACATACTAAACTTACTAAACATACTAAACAGACTAAACATACTAAACATACTAAACATACTAAACAGACTAAACATACTAAACATACTAAACATACTAAACATACTAAACAGACTAAACAGACTAAACATACTAAACTTACTAAACATACTAAACATACTAAACTTACTAAACATACTAAACATACTAAACAGACTAAACATACTAAACATACTAAACAGACTAAACATACTAAACATACTAAACATACTAAACTTACTAAACATACTAAACATACTAAACATACAAAACATACAAAACATACTAAACAGACTAAACAGACTAAACATACTAAACAGACTAAACAGACTAAACAGACTAAACATACTAAACATACTAAACAGACTAAACATACTAAACATACTAAATAGACTAAACATACTAAACATAATAAACATACTAAACAGACTAAACATACTAAACATACTAAACAGACTAAACATACTAAACATACTAAACAGACTAAACAGACTAAACATACTAAACAGACTAAACAGACTAAAAATACTAAACTTACAAAACATACTAAACATACTAAACATACAAAACATACTAAACATACGAAACATACTTAACATACTAAACTTACTAAACATACTAAACATACTAAACTTACTAAACATACTAAACATACTAAACATACTAAACATACTAAACTTACTAAACATACTAAACAGACTAAACATACTAAACTTACTAAACATATTAAACATAGTAAACATACTAAACTTACTAAACATAGTAAACATACTAAACTTACTAAACATACTAAACATAGTAAACATACTAAACTTACTAAACATAGTAAACATACTAAACTTACTAAACATACTAAACTTACTAAACATACTAAACATACTAAACATACAAAACATACTAAACATACTAAACTTACTAAACATACCAAACATACTAAACATACTAAACTTACTAAACATACTAAACATACTAAACAGACTAAACATACTAAACATACTAAACAGACTAAACATACTAAACATACTAAACATACTAAACTTACTAAACATACTAAACATACTAAACATACTAAACATACAAAACATACTAAACAGACTAAACATACTAAACATACTAAACAGACTAAACAGACTAAACAGACTAAACATACTAAACATACTAAACAGACTAAACAGACTAAAAATACTAAACTTACTAAACATACTAAACATACTAAACATACAAAACATACTAAACATACGAAACATACTTAACATACTAAACTTACTAAACATACTAAACATACTAAACTTACTAAACATACTAAACATACTAAACATACTAAACTTACTAAACATACTAAACAGACTAAACATACTAAACTTACTAAACATATTAAACATAGTAAACATACTAAACTTACTAAACATAGTAAACATACTAAACTTACTAAACATACTAAACATAGTAAACATACTAAACTTACTAAACATAGTAAACATACTAAACTTACTAAACATACTAAACTTACTAAACATACTAAACATACTAAACATACAAAACATACTAAACATACTAAACATACTAAACATACTAAACATACTAAACATACTAAACTTACTAAACATACTAAACATACTAAACTTACTAAACATACTAAACATGTTAAACTTACTAAACATAGTAAACATACTAAACATAGTAAACATACTAAACTTACTAAACATACTAAACATACTAAACTTACTAAACATACTAAACATGCTAAGCTTACTAAACATACTAAACATAGTAAACATACTAAACATAGTAAACACACTAAACTTACTAAACATACTAAACTTACTAAACATACTAAACATAGTAAACATACTAAACTTACTAAACATACTATCATACTAAACATACTAAACATACTAAACTTACTAAACATACAAAACATACTAAACATACTAAACATACTAAACATACTAAACTTACTAAACATACTAAACTTACTAAACATACAAAACATACTAAACATAGTAAACATACTAAACATATTAAACATAGTAAACATACTAAACATACTAAACATAGTAAACATACTAAACTTACTAAACATAGTAAACATACTAAACTTACTAAACATACTAAACTTACTAAACATACTAAACATACTAAACATACTAAACATACAAAACATACTAAACATACTAAACATACTAAACATAGTAAACATACTAAACATACTAAACTTACTAAACATACTAAACATACTAAACTTACTAAACATACTAAACATGTTAAACTTACTAAACATACTAAACATAGTAAACATACTAAACATAGTAAACATACTAAACTTACTAAACATACTAAACATACTAAACTTACTAAACATACTAAACATGCTAAGCTTACTAAACATACTAAACATACTAAACATAGTAAACATACTAAACTTACTAAACATACAAAACATACTAAACATACTAAACATACTAAACATACTAAACTTACTAAACATACTAAACTTACTAAACATACTAAACATACTAAACATAGTAAACATACTAAACATATTAAACATAGTAAACATACTAAACATACTAAACATAGTAAACATACTAAACATAGTAAACATACTAAACATACTAAACATACTAAACATACTTAACTTACTAAACATACTAAACATGCTAAACTTACTAAACATACTAAACTTACTAAACATACTAAACATACTAAACTTACTAAACATACTAAACATAGTGAACATACTAAACATAGTAAACATACTAAACCTACTAAACATAGTAAACATACTAAACATACTAAACATAGTAAACATGGCTCTCTTCTCTTTACAGTGTATTTGACTGTGACAAAACTTGCCCGCAACTTGCATAAATGGAAGTTTATGCAAATTCAAATATATTACAAACAGTAAAATTATAGAGAGGAAGTCCTGGGATAAATGTGCACATTTATGCTTTACATAAAAATTATGATACAGAAAATATAAACATTGGATTTGTCGTCAGCAGTAAAAATAAAAAATAATAAATGCAACAAATTGTCAAAGGTGGAAAAAAGACACGTCAAACAGCTTTTAAGAAATTTGGTACACTCAGGAACATAAAGCTTTACTCAACACTCAGGTACATAAAGCTTTACTCAACACTCAGGAACATAAAGCTTTACTCAACACTCAGGAACATAAAGCTTTACTCAACACTCAGGAACATAAAGCTTTACTCAACACTCAGGTACATAAAGCTTTACTCAACACTCAGGAACATAAAGCTTTACTCAACACTCAGGAACATAAAGCTTTACTCAACACTCAGGTACATAAAGCTTTACTCAACACTCAGGAACATAAAGCTTTACTCAACACTCAGGTACATAAAGCTTTACTCAACACTCAGGAACATAAAGCTTTACTCAACACTCAGGAACATAAAGCTTTACTCAACACTCAGGTACATAAAGCTTTACTCAACACTCAGGTACATAAAGCTTTACTCAACACTCAGGTACATAAAGCTTTACTCAACACTCAGGTACATAAAGCTTTACTCAACACTCAGGTACATAAAGCTTTACTCAACACTCAGGTACATAAAGCTTTACTCAACACTCAGGAACATAAAGCTTTACTCAACACTCAGGAACATAAAGCTTTACTCAACACTCAGGTACATAAAGCTTTACTCAACACTCAGGTACATAAAGCTTTACTCAACACTCAGGTACATAAAGCTTTACTCAACACTCAGGAACATAAAGCTTTACTCAACACTCAGGTACATAAAGCTTTACTCAACACTCAGGTACATAAAGCTTTACTCAACACTCAGGAACATAAAGCTTTACTCAACAATCTGGTACATAAAGCTTTACTCAACACTCAGGTACATAAAGCTTTACTCAACACTCAGGAACATAAAGCTTTACTCAACACTCAGGTACATAAAGCTTTACTCAACACTCATTGCCCCCTGCTTCCGAAGAGTGCACACGCTTTTTCGCTCGCTCCGCTTGCTATCGCTGCTTTCCTTATTTATTTTGCTTTTTAATCAGTTTTTGTCTTCCAAACATTTTTGCTTTAGACTTTTTCAAGTAAACCAAGGATTTTAAGAACATTTTTCCAGTTTTAACGACATATCTGACGCCAGCGACATGTCCGGGAGAAGAAGTGAGAAAGACTGTGAACGCTGTCGGAAATATCAACAAGAAATTAATGAGCTGAAAACACGGATATTTGTTTTGGAATCTGAAAAAGTTCTTCACGATACCATTCCTGTGTCAACCGACGGTAAGAAGAGCACACTTTTTACAAGAAAAACTGCTACTTTCAACCTAAACCGCAGTGACTCTGTGTCGTTTCCAAAACTGTCTAAAAACCAGAAAGACCAGGCTGTTTCTTGGAACAAACTTGGAGCAAAGCCTAAACGATACAAAGATAAGGTGAAGTCACCTAAAATACAGCTCACCAACAGATTTTTACCACTTTCAGAGATGGAATTAAATGAAAAAAGGAAAGATGACGTGGCTAAAATACAGCGAGAAGGATCTGTGCCAGGAGCCAAGGTCATTGTTTTAGTTGGGGACGGCGCGATAAGTCACGTGACGCATGAAAAGATAAACACACATTCTTTTCCAAGCGCCACTGTTTCTGAGATAACGTCACTCCTTCCAAATATTATGGCTAAGCATGGAGGAGCTAAACAGCTGATTGTGCACGTGGGTGCAGTGGACATGCGGCGGGAACAGACTGAAGTTTTGAAAAAAGACTTCTTGAAGTTATTCGACGTGCTTGATAAAATGGAAATCAAAACATTCATAAGTGGACCTCTTCCAAACATCGACAGGAGGATAAACAAGTTTAGCCGGCTTCTTCAGCTGAACACATGGCTGTCCAAAGAGTGTCCCCCGAGAGGACTACACTACATTGAGAACTTCTATCTATTCTGGAAACGAGAGGACCTGTTTAAGAGAAATGGCCCCCACCTATGCAGAGGTGGAGTGAGGGTGCTGACAGAGAACCTGCTCCACGCTCTGAGGCATTGGACTGGGCCTGGACAGGGTCCTGAGCAGATAGTTAGAGAAGAGAGGAATGAGAGAAGAATTCCTGCTCCATCAGCCAGAGACCGAGCCAATGTTTCAACATCAAAAGCACCACAACCTCAGCCTCCACCAAAGGATTCATCAGCAGCTGCTCCACCACCACCAGCAAAGGATTCAGCTCCAGCTGCTCCACATTCACCTCCACCGCCTCCAGCAAAGGAACAATCTTCATCGCCCCTGCCTTCAGACCATCCCTGGGTTCCCCCTGCAACATCTACTCCCACTAAAGATTCTTCATTCTCCTTCTCATCTCCACTCTCACCCATGGGCCTTCCCAGCCATTTTGAAAGTCTGATCAAATCAGGCATTAAGATGGCTCCACTCACGCCCAATATAGCAAGGGCTATGTCAATACTTATCAACTCTTCCCTGCACAAGCCGACTACACCAACAACAGCCCCACCACCCATCCCCCCTCGTCTCTCACCTGGTATCTCCCATAGCTAGGATGCACTGGGTCTCAGCGTTGCCGGGACTTATTGTCACATTAAAAATCAAACCAACCCGGGGCCCTATGTAAAAAGAGCCCCCCCTAGTGCTATTTCTGTAGTCACATCATCACAGAGATGGAAAAACAAAATGCGAGTCAGGCCCAATCTGAGAAATGTGATTCATATTCCCTGTGAAAAGATAAAGCCCAGTCTCACTGAAACTAGTCTGAAACTTGCTGTGCTAAATGTCAGATCCTTATGTAACAAATCTCTCTTAATTAATAATTTTATTTCTTCTTATAATCTTGATTTTATGTTTTTAACTGAAACATGGCTTGACAAAAACACAGGAAATGTAGTTCTGATAGAATCTGCTCCACCCAACTTTAAGTTTGAATCTGAAACACGAGAAAACAAAAAAGGGGGTGGAGTCTGTGCTGTCTTTAGAGATGAAATAATTACCCGCAGGTTGTCTTTTGGGGTGTTTTCATCATTTGAGTATGTATCCTTTAAAATGGAGCTAAAACGGTCTCCATCCATTCTCTTCATTGTTTTATACAAGCCTCCCCAGCACTGCCAAAGTTTTATTGATGATTTTACTGAGATGCTTTCAGTCATATGCACAGACTTTGATGGTTTGGTCATTACAGGTGATTTCAATGTGCATGTTGATAATATTTGTGACAGAAACGCTAAAGAGCTTGATGCTGTCCTTGAAACCTTCAGTCTTACTCAGCATGTGAGAGGCCCCACCCACAGCAAAGGACACACTCTAGATCTCATAATTACAAAGGGGGTAAATATTTCAAATGTTAATGTGATCGATGTTGCTCTGTCTGATCATTTCTGTGTCTTCTTTGACCTGTCTGTTTCTCCCAAACCTCCGGTTGGTCCTGCAGTTGTTCAGAGGAGACATATAAGTGATGGCACAGGTGCACTGTTTATGGAAATGATAAACTTCGAAAATGTCTCATGTTCTAATGTAAATGATTTGTTGAACTCTGTTACATCTAGTGTTTTGAATGTTCTGGACACCATCGCCCCTATAAAGGCTAAAATGGTTAAAAATAAGCAGAAGGCGCCGTGGAGAAATGATGATTCGGTCAGGGCACAGAAAAGGGAGTGCCGCAGGGCCGAACGGAAATGGCGCAAGTCAAAGCTCCAGGTTCAAAAAGAGATTTACAAAGAAAAGCTGAATATGTACAACCTAATCTTATGTAGAACTAGGGAAAGATATTTTTCTGAAATAATTGGAAGCTGCAGTAACAACTCGCGTGTCCTGTTTGCCACAGTAAACAGATTAACAAACCCTCCAGCTCAGCTGCCGTTAGAACTCATTTCCACATCCAAGTGTAATGAGTTTGCATTATTCTTTAATGACAAAGTTCAGGGCATTAAAAATGCTATAAATGCCACAATGCAAAAAATTACCCTAAAACTACCAAGACACTTAGAGCTGACTCACTTTGCACCAGTAACTGACAAAACTGTCCATGAGATCATCACCAGTCTGAGTTCATCTACATGCTGCCTTGATGTGTTACCCACCAAATTTCTAAAGTCTGTGCTGAACAGTTTGTTAGCACCACGCACTCACATAGTTAACATGTCGCTTCAATCTGGAACATTCCCAATGTCTTTGAAAACTGCGGTCATAAAGCCTCTCCTAAAGAAGAGCAGTCTTGATGCCGCAGTACTGAGTCATTACCGGCCCATCTCTAATCTGCCATTTTGGGGCAAAGTCCTTGAAAAGGTTGTTTACCAACAGCTCACAGATTTCCTCTTAATAAACAACTCATTTGATGTTTTTCAGTCAGGTTTTAGACCTCATCACAGCACTGAGACTGCTCTTGTCAAGGTGACAAATGACATCCGCCTGAACACTGACACGGGCAAAGCCTCAGTCTTAATTCTGTTAGATCTGAGTGCTGCTTTTGACACTGTCGATCATGGGATCCTCTTACAGAGACTAGAGGACTGGGTGGGCATCACTGGCACTGCCCTAAACTGGTTAAGGTCCTATCTGGAAGACAGGAAGTACTTTGTTGAAATTGGTAGCTGTGTCTCAGACCACATGACCCTGACCTGTGGAGTGCCCCAAGGGTCAGTCCTGGGTCCCCTTCTGTTCAACCTCTACATGCTGCCGTTGGTTCAGTTGATACGCAGTGAAAATGTGTCCTATCACAATTATGCAGACGACACTCAGATCTATGTTTCACTATCGGCAGGTGACTATGGACCAGTAGATTCACTCTGTCACTGCATCCAACAGATCAGTGTGTGGATGCAAAACAACTTTCTCCAGCTGAACTCAGACAAGACTGAAATAATCGTTTTTGGCCACAGAAACAAAGAGAAAGTGTTAGCGGTCACCTCCAGAGTCTCGCTCTAAAACCTACAAACCAAATTAGAAATCTGGGGGTAATAATGGACTCAGACTTGAACTTTAATAGCCACGTCAAATCAATAACATCAGCAGCTTTTTACCATCTAAAAAACATTGCCAAAATCAAAAATATAGTGTCAAAACCAGATTTAGAGAGACTTATCCACGCGTTTGTCTCCAGTAGATTAGACTACTGTAACGGCCTGCTCACTGGTCTCTCCAAACGAGCTGTAAAACAGCTGCAGTACATCCAGAACGCTGCTGCTCGGGTCCTGACTAGAACCAGGAAGTATGATCACATTAGTCCTGTTCTCAGGTCTCTGCACTGGCTCCCTGTGGCTCAGAGAATAGACTTTAAAGCAGCTCTGCTTGTGTACAAGTCTCTCCATGGCCTAGCACCAAAGTACATCTTGGATATGTTAGTGCCATATGAACCATCTCGGACTCTGAGGACCTCAGGGACCGGCCTCCTGCTGGTGCCCAGAGTCAGGACTAAACATGGGGAATCTGCGTTTCAGTTTTATGCAGCTAAAATCTGGAACAGTCTTCCTGAAGATGTGAGACAGGTTCTACTCTAGCAATGTTCAAATCTAAGCTAAAAGCTGTTTTGTTTAGCTGCGCATATGACTAAAAGGATTTTTTCTTTGCACTCTTCTCTTTTGTTTGTGATTTTATTAGTTTAGAAAATCAGTTGGATTGATAATTTTTAATTTAGTTAATTTTATTGTATTTCTGTAATTTCTTTGTGATTTGAATGCATTTTTCCTGCTGTGAAGCACTTTGAATTGCCTTGTGTATGAAATGTGCTCTACAAATAAACTTGCCTTGCCAGGTACATAAAGCTTTACTCAACACTCAGGTACATACAGCTTTACTCAACACTCTGGTACATAAAGCTTTACTCAACACTCAGGTACATAAAGCTTTACTCAACACTCAGGAACATAAAGCTTTACTCAACACTCAGGAACATAAAGCTTTACTCAACACTCAGGTACATAAAGCTTTACTCAACACTCAGGTACATAAAGCTTTACTCAACACTCAGGAACATAAAGCTTTACTCAACACTCTGGTACATAAAGCTTTACTCAACACTCAGGTACATAAAGCTTTACTCTTGCCATTTCAAGTTTGACTGACAGCTGTAACTACCAATCAGGCAGCAGCTGGACACAGCTGCTTTTAGAGTTCATCAAGTGTGTTACAGACACAACACAGTATTCTTTCTTAACATCATTCGTTAGTTTTTGCTTAAGTTATTCCAAGTTTCTCCTTTTTACATTAACGTCCTTAAAATAAACCTCTAAAACGTGGCTCAAAACATTGGCATAAGCATTTAGTAGAGTAGTGTTCAAACTCACCAAGGTAATAAATCCTGTGATGTGGGGCCGGCCCGGTCTCTGAACCCCTAACAATCAGGCTGCAGATAAATGCTATTTTGTGCTGACTGCATTGTTCTTCCTGCTTCTATTCTGCTAATCTAATGTGTGCAACATGCTCTTGGTCACCTTGACTTTGGTTGCCATAGAGCTCTACACAAACACATCCCCACCCAGAAATACACCAAATAAGGCATAGGGAAAAATCTCATAATCAGAAAGCGAGGGAGAGGCTGATATAGACGTGTTAGATATATGGTTAAGCAGGTCCGAGCGCTTGCATTGTGTACATTATGTGCAGCGATTGCAAGAAGGTGACACAACGGCACCGTGGCGGCTAATTAGTATACAACCATAATTGTCCTAAGCTGAGTGATTGTTGACTCAAAAGGAAATGATAACTGTGTGAGCGAGAGAGAAAAATAAATAAATGAAGTTCTTTGGCAATACAGAGGTCTTTGAGGACAAGTGTGTTTGTTGGCGAGACGACCTCCAAGTAGCACGAGAAGCGAGCGGCGTCGTCCTCATCGTCTAGCCGTCCGACCCCGGCAGATGTTGAGTTGTGAAAGGGTTCAAAAGAATTCAAGTTGGGGGCACGGCTATTAACATAATCCGCCAGATATATTCCCCTGCAACCTAATCAAATTATTCACAAGTCTGGCCCCTTACTAACTACGAAGAGCCTTTTCCATTACTAAACCGTAATCGCTCCACGCCAATGTCACTCGTCCCTTCAGAATAAACAAAAGCAGCTGACGCGCAGAGATTTCCGCCTCTTTGTCCACTACGTGCGTTTGGGATTTTTTGTATTCCTTTTCGAAGAACAAACGATAAAGGAGTTGGTTTGTCGGTGGCGGTGCACGATCTTAAGACAATAGTGTTGTGTTTGAAGAGCGATTTGAAAGGGAGTCGGGTGTAAGAGCAGAGAGAGAAGAGAGAATAAAGTTAGTGCAGATGACACCAGGGGTTTGGATAAATACAGGGTTAGGTTCCCTCAGGGTCCAATCCCAAAAGTGCTGATACAAATAATATGGAATATGGAATAGCAGGTTTGGATTTGGAGAAGTGACTGAATGGTGGTTCGTCCAAGTCATATATCAAGCCATAACATAAAGGATTTTGCTCAATACATTTACAAATATGAGAGCATGATCTATTCTTCCATATGAAGTCTTTGTTTTACATACAATTAATTACACAATGAATTGAACCTCCTGCTGAATCTGCCTTGTAGTCAAGTGTTCTTTTATCTGAGTGTTCTCTTTTAACAAATACAGTCCGGTCAAATAAAACCAAAAGGCTAAAAAGGGAAATATGCCGCTGCACGTCCACAGTGTAGTTTTATTCAGAGATGTAATTCTCTCCGAGATATTTAAATGCCTATAATGTCCGTTACTATGACTTGGGCCTGTCGACAAAGAAATCACAACTCAATTAAAAATGAAAATGTCACAATTCTGAATATCCGCTAATGCTAATAAAAAGATCTTCCACTAATTATGTCTTTTCCTTTCAGCGCGTCGGTCCGAGCTTTATGTGTGCGTGAAGCGACATCCTCCCATTGTTAATCAGCCTGTTGTGTCTTTGTGTTCATCTCCACCAGGGGCTAAAGGGTTAATGCAGCAGCCAAAGTTTACCTCCCATACGCCGTCCGCTCCCGATGACTTCTTCTCCCCGCACTGAAATAAACTATTTTATGTCTCCAAATATGCAGATCATTCTGCTTAATGAAAGATGCTTGACGTCTCAGATCCAATTAATATGCAAATGCGAGAGAGGATTTATTTGTGACATTCTGTATGGGTGAGAGAAAACAAAAAGGCTTCTTAACAGTAACACTAATTGCTGCGACTGATTGTCACGTATCATCGTTCACAGGGAATCGTCCAAATACCAGAATTCAGATAAAAATGGAAACGTCGTTAGATCAATTTATTTAGTCTTATTCATGAGTTTGTTTTCAGTCAGCGTCACTGCTGTTGTTCTAAGATTAGAAAGTGACAAAAAAAGATTCAATAGGTTTTCTTTGCAAACGACATGTATGTAAGCATTTAATACTTGAAATATTAAAAGTACAAGATGGAGAAGATTATTAACTGTATAACTATTTGCTGATGTTTTATTTAATGTTTAAACCCCAAAATAAAGCTGCTTGTATCATGGCAGAGAAATGTAGATAGATTCTGTCAAAAACTTCTGTTACATAAAATAAAATTTATAAATTGATTTACAAATAGAATTAAAAATTGTGCAGTAAATTATGCATTTATCTTATTAAAAATTAATTGGTAATAGTGTATTCCAAGTCTTAAAACATTGCGCTCAAACAGCACTTCTCATTATTTTCTAACTTCTTCTTTCAACATAAATGTAACTGTCAGCATCATTCTACAGTACAAGCCTTTCCAGTGTAATTAAAGTCATATTATGTTACAGCTTGGACATGAAAACAAGTTGGCTGCTGCATATATGTGGTGTTATTTCAGCCTGTGATTGCTCATTGGGCCTTTTTAAATACTTAGAACGCCTGCATCTGTCGCTATACTTGTAATCCCCACATTAAGTGTCACATATATGGATTTTATTGCTTTCATGTCTCCTATACGCAGTATGTACGTGTGGGCCGACTAATGCAATTCATCTTTGGAGTGAAAAACCTTCAATCAGTGATGTATTTATCACTGTAAAAAAAATAAAATCGATACAGCAACTCAACTATTAAAATCCTTTAATGGATGAGGCAATATACTAAAGATGTTTGCATCATCTCCTGGCTTTAATGCCCATAAGCACTATCCACAATAACACTGCGATTCAGGGGCTGTGAAGCAGACGCCAGCCGCCATCGTGACAAGAACAAGCTATACACAGCCTTCAATAAGTGAACAAACAGCACAAACAACAGCTTTAAGGGTCAAGTGCTGTCACTAACACGTTTTGCAAGTTTGACCATTGTTTATGTATATTTTAATGACACGTGACATGATTTGCATGAGAGAGACTATTTTTAACTTGCTTTCAAAAGGAAGGATTATCATTTTTACCAGTAAATCTTCAACACAATATAATTTATCAACTTTAGATGCTGCCAAAGTGAAGATCTCTTACTTAAGTGTAGTTATAACTGCAGCAGCCGCAGCAGCAGTAAATTGCTCCCGCTCCTAGAAGTTGTAGCAGTGGTACAATTTATGATATTTCAATAAGATAAGATGAGATGAGTGTTACTAAGGATAGTATAAGAATAGAAAGATGAAGGACTTTGCATGTTTCTCCTTATGTCTGCATGAGTTTCCTCCAGTTCCTCATCATCAGTACAATCCTCCTGGTCCTGACCAAGCCTTGCACAAAGGTCTGGGTCCCCGGGCCCTGTGCTGTGGGGCCCACCGGCTCCTGACACGTCGCACTGAAGAATGGGTCAAACGCAGAGGACAGATTTCCCTGCGGGTCGAAAAAGGCTGATCTATTCTAATATTAAATATTAATATATATAATATTAAAATAGACGAATCTAACACAAACTGTGCAGGTAGAGCCAATATATAAGGTTACAACACTATTATGTACAATAAGTGACTATGGTTGTGTATAATGCCACAAATGGACAGAATAAACAGGTAAAGTGACTTAATTCAACAGCTAAATATTTGTTCAAATGTCCTTAATGCACATAAATGATTGAACAAAATACTATTTTCACCTTCAGTCATCAGAAGCGCAACGTGTACGATTGTTGATATGTTGGTATTAAAAGTTGGCAGGACGTCAGTGGTGTTTGTTGAAGGCACACTTAACTTGAATGAAATAAACAGTCGAGAAGCTGCTGGGTCGGCAGAAGACACAGGAACACAGAGCAGTCCCCGCTCGACCACCTTTAGCCATTTTATTTAACATCATCGAACAGCGGCGTGATTTAACACCTCCCCATCCAGAAACACTTCCGGGGCTGTAAAAACTACAATCAGCCTCCCTGGATTAAAAAGCCATATGTCCTTTACCAACAACTCAAAAGGTGCTGACTACCACTGGGCGGGGCCAAATAAAACCATCCTCCAACATCTCCACCAAGGCTTTTCATCTCCTCTTTATAGCTCTTAACCTCGCGCTGAAGACAAACCATATTCTTTTTTTTGGACCGGGGTCAAAATGGCGTCGGCGTTCTGCGGTATCTGCCGCTGTTTTTTGTAAACAGGGGGGAGCATGAATTAATAATTAATTCTTGACACAGTGGATGGGCCATGTTTGTGTGCTCTCATGCAGACAACACGCATCTATAAACAGAGACACGCTGTAGAAGCAGATCTTTATATGTCGTGTGTCATTAAAATGTCCGTTCAATCACACCAGAACACAGCCACAAATAAGAGATTAGATATCTTTGGAAATAGACTTGCATGAACAATCTAACCCGTTGCTAAATGTCTCTACCCACTCTTCGCCCCTCACATTTACATCCAGTATAATAAAGCCTACTTGGTATAGGAGTACATTAAGTGTTTCATAATTCAGTCAATTAATCTGTCAATAACATTTTGTAATTTAGTAAATGATTTGATTGGGACTTGGACAAAGGAGAAAGTGAGTTAGCTGGAGTTTTTGGAGTGACTGACACATTATATTATGTTGTTTTTTGCATATAAATGTTCAGTTTCTTGTTCATTTTCTGTGTGCAAAGTTGTTAATAGAGGAAACGTACCTTCTGATCTTTTGTGTGCATTTGGGGTCAGATATATGATCAGATCACGGACATTCTTAATCGTTTTGAGAGCATTACGCCTCAGAATGATGGGGATTTATGACCGTTGCCGTAGCAATTAACAATTTAAAACTTACTACTCTATATTTTAAATTGTAAATATCTTTCAAAAGGATGGATACAACAAGAAACTGAAGCGCATGAATATTAAGCATGGGGGATATATCGGTTACAGTATCGGTTTATGTATCTGGCGCCGATATTTTTGTCTGCACTGCTCTCTGTGACCATGGAATTGTCTTTATGAACAGACTAATGAGTAAAAATGGAAATAGACGAGCAATTAGAAATACAACACGGAATGAGAATGCACAGAACAAGACGCAGAGATCGAGAAAGCCAAAAAAGGAAACAAAAAGCAGCCCAAATAAAGACCATCTGCTCTGTTCCCGTCATCTATTTGTCTTTGCTATCGCCTTCATAACTGCAGTCAAAAGTACAGTATCCATCCATCCTCTCCATCGTCGGAGCCCTACATCCAAGTCAAACGGAATATCAAGCCAGATATCGGAGATCAGATGTCGGACCGTCCCTGATGAATACACGCTTTTATTCCTCCACAGATTACAAACCTATAAAATGTGACATTGCCCGGTCTTAGCGGTAAAGACAATTCCTTCCATGACATTAACAGTCATAAACCCTTAATATGTCCTGCCTTCTGAAGTCACCCTTTGAAGCCGAGAATCATTCACGTGTCGTTGGATGTTTACCAGCAGTGAGCCACGCGCCATAAGGCTCACATCTGCCACTTCCCCTCGCCCCCCTCGTCCCCCCCCCCCACACACACACACCTTCTCTTCTTCTTCTGAAAACGAGGATTTACCAGCCAAACCCACTGTCTCCCACAAACACTCACACGTCCTGATCCGTCCCTCAAAGTCCCGGACAAACTCTGTGTTGTGTTTGGGTGCTGCTTGGGTGCTGTTTGCGCGCGGCGCGGCCCCTTTAGATGGCTGTTTGAGGATGTAATTGCTCTGCTCCTCTCTGCTCCCCCTCTGCCAGTGGCCCGGGTTGTTTAGCAGTCAATGGCCGGAGCAGATTGTAAACAGATCTCCCATGAATTGCGGCTTTAGCGGTTTTGTGAGTCTCCAAACAAGGTTGTACCGATAACGCCATTCTCTCTCCCTCGCTCTCTCGACAAAATCAGCGCTGGCTCCTCTGCCGGGGTGTGATTCGAGAGGTGCCCGTCAGCGTGATTGGCAGCATTAATCCCCCACAGGAGCAAATAGGAGGAGAAAACAAACGGTGCCCCTTATAGAAAACATGGCCCTGTTTAAATCCGACTTTGGGTAAATATTGCACCTATCTAATGGCGCAGTCGTGAGCGCGCGGGATGTTGTTTGGAGGTTAACAAGAGCGAAGATGCATAATTGGACAAAGTCAATTTCAGGAAGGGACTCTCTGTGGACTTTATTTAATGACATCAAAATGCATTTTAGTAGCTGCGGGAAAACGCTGACACGGCCGAAATGAAGCGCTTCTCTTTGGTTTGTTCGGAATGTGCAGAAATATCAAAATATCAACACATCAACATATTGTATATTGTAATACTTTTGGACATAGAGGGCTTCTGTACTTGATTGTTGGAATAACTGTATTTCATAACAGCTTGTACAGGTATGTAACATAAGTTTAGGTGGTTTATTGAAAGATTGTGACGTAGCATGAACATTATGTGCAGTATTATGGTGTATTACATTGAATAGTGATGGATTGTGATTTCCAGTCCTCCTTTGTCATAGAAATAGCACAATTTAAATCTAAAAAACATATCTTTTGATAATCAGGAAGGAATCATTTACCTGAAACCCTTGAACAGTCTTGTGACTTTTGCTTTGTTTGTTAGTTTTCTTTTCTTTCTTTCTTTCTTTATTTTTATTTATTTCAAGTATCATAATTCAAACACATAAAACACAGAACACGCTAAACACATTTCTATAGTTGTTTGTTCATTTTCAAAGTTTTTGATGAGAAAAGGGAAACTGAAAGAAATTTAAACAGGTTCTATTTTCAGATGTTTACGTTTAAATGCTTAATGTCTAATCTCTGTAGTGAGAGCTGCTCTGGAGAGTTAACTTCCTTTCACGTCAGAATCAGAATCAGAATCAGAAAAGGTTTATTGTCGTTGTCAGTGAACAAACTTCACATGTTATGAACTGACTTTGGTGATTCAAACATACAACAAGGAACAATAATAAAATATATATCAAATCAAATAAGGCATGAATTACAGTAAAACAATTTAATAATAGACTTGTACATTTACAGTTAATGTGCGCGCTTCCTTCCTGATTTAAACATGAAACAGGAGCATCAACTTTCAAATGAAACGCCAGCTCGTGTCGACAGCTGCAAAAGTTCTAACGCACAGAAGCACGAGTCCTTTTCAAGCATAAAGCAGGTAACTATGACAAGTAACTATGACAAGTAACTGTGACACGTAACTATGACAAGTAACTATGACTAGTAACTATGACAAGTAACTATGACAAGTAACTATGACTAGTAACTATGACAAGTAACTATGACAAGTAACTATGACTAGTAACTATGACTAGTAGCTATGACAAGTAACTATGACTAGTAACTATGACTAGTAACTGTGACAAGTAACTGTGACAAGTAACTATGACTAGTAACTATGACAAGTAACTATGACTAGTAACTGTGACAAGTAACTGTGACAAGTAACTGTGACAAGTAACTATGACAAGTAACTATGACAAGTAACTATGACTAGTAACTATGACAAGTAACTGTGACAAGTAACTATGACAAGTAACTATGACTAGTAACTATGACAAGTAACTATGACAAGTAACTGTGACAAGTAACTATGACAAGTAACTATGACAAGTAACTGTGACACGTAACTATGACAAGTAACTATGACTAGTAACTATGACAAGTAACTATGACAAGTAACTATGACTAGTAACTATGACAAGTAACTATGACAAGTAACTATGACTAGTAACTATGACTAGTAACTATGACAAGTAACTATGACTAGTAACTATGACTAGTAACTGTGACAAGTAACTGTGACAAGTAACTATGACTAGTAACTATGACAAGTAACTATGACAAGTAACTGTGACAAGTAACTGTGACAAGTAACTGTGACAAGTAACTATGACAAGTAACTATGACAAGTAACTATGACTAGTAACTATGACAAGTAACTGTGACAAGTAACTATGACAAGTAACTATGACTAGTAACTATGACAAGTAACTATGACAAGTAACTGTGACAAGTAACTGTGACAAGTAACTGTGACAAGTAACTATGACAAGTAACTATGACAAGTAACTATGACTAGTAACTATGACAAGTAACTGTGACAAGTAACTGTGACAAGTAACTATGACTAGTAACTATGACAAGTAACTATGACAAGTAACTATGACAAGTAACTGTGACAAGTAACTGTGACAAGTAACTGTGACAAGTAACTATGACAAGTAATTATGACAAGTAACTGTGACAAGTAACTGTGACAAGTAACTATGACAAGTAACTGTGACAAGTAACTATGACAAGTAACTATGACTAGTAACTATGACAAGTAACTGTGACAAGTAACTGTGAAAAGTAACTATGACTAGTAACTATGACAAGTAACTGTGACAAGTAACTGTGACAAGTAACTGTGACAAGTAACTGTGACAAGTAACTATGACAAGTAACTGTGAAAAGTAACTATGACTAGTAACTATGACAAGTAACTATAACAAGTAACTGTGACAAGTAACTGTGACAAGTAACTATGACAAGTAACTATGACAAGTAACTGTGACACGTAACTGTGACAAGTAACTATGACAAGTAACTATGACAAGTAACTATGACTAGTAACTATGACAAGTAACTATGACAAGTAACTATGACAAGTAACTGTGACAAGTAACTGTGACAAGTAACTGTGACAAGTAACTATGACAAGTAATTATGACAAGTAACTGTGACAAGTAACTGTGACAAGTAACTATGACAAGTAACTGTGACAAGTAACTATGACAAGTAACTATGACTAGTAACTATGACAAGTAACTGTGACAAGTAACTGTGAAAAGTAACTATGACTAGTAACTATGACAAGTAACTGTGACAAGTAACTGTGACAAGTAACTGTGACAAGTAACTATGACAAGTAACTGTGAAAAGTAACTATGACTAGTAACTATGACAAGTAACTATAACAAGTAACTGTGACAAGTAACTGTGACAAGTAACTATGACAAGTAACTATGACAAGTAACTGTGACACGTAACTGTGACAAGTAACTATGACAAGTAACTATGACAAGTAACTATGACAAGTAACTATGACAAGTAACTATGACTAGTAACTGTGACAAGTAACTGTGACAAGTAACTGTGACACGTAACTGTGACACGTAACTATGACAAGTAACTATGACTAGTAACTATGACAAGTAACTATGACAAGTAACTATGACTAGTAACTATGACAAGTAACTATGACTAGTAACTATGACAAGTAACTATGACAAGTAACTGTGACAAGTAACTATGACTAGTAACTATGACAAGTAACTATGACAAGTAACTATGACAAGTAACTGTGACAAGTAACTGTGACAAGTAACTATGACAAGTAACTATGACTAGTAACTATGACAAGTAACTGTGACAAGGAACTATGACTAGTAACTATGACAAGGAACTATGACTAGTAACTATGACAAGTAACTATGACAAGTAATTATGACAAGTAACTATGACAAGTAACTGTGACAAGTAACTGTGACAAGTAACTGTGACTAGTAACTATGACAAGTAACTATGACAAGTAACTGTGACAAGTAACTATGACAAGTAACTATAACAAGTAACTGTGACAACTATGACAAGTAATTATGACAAGTAACTATGACAAGTAACTATGACTAGTAACTATGACAAGTAACTGTGACAAGTAACTGTGAAAAGTAACTATGACTAGTAACTATGACAAGTAACTGTGACAAGTAACTGTGACAAGTAACTGTGACAAGTAACTGTGACAAGTAACTATGACAAGTAACTGTGAAAAGTAACTATGACTAGTAACTATGACAAGTAACTATAACAAGTAACTGTGACAAGTAACTGTGACAAGTAACTATGACAAGTAACTATGACAAGTAACTGTGACACGTAACTGTGACAAGTAACTATGACAAGTAACTATGACAAGTAACTATGACAAGTAACTATGACAAGTAACTATGACTAGTAACTGTGACAAGTAACTGTGACAAGTAACTGTGACACGTAACTGTGACACGTAACTATGACAAGTAACTATGACTAGTAACTATGACAAGTAACTATGACAAGTAACTATGACTAGTAACTATGACAAGTAACTATGACAAGTAACTGTGACAAGTAACTGTGACAAGTAACTGTGACAAGTAACTATGACTAGTAACTATGACAAGTAACTATGACAAGTAACTATGACAAGTAACTGTGACAAGTAACTGTGACAAGTAACTATGACAAGTAACTATGACTAGTAACTATGACAAGTAACTGTGACAAGGAACTATGACTAGTAACTATGACAAGTAACTATGACAAGTAATTATGACAAGTAACTATGACAAGTAACTGTGACAAGTAACTGTGACAAGTAACTGTGACTAGTAACTATGACAAGTAACTATGACAAGTAACTGTGACAAGTAACTATGACAAGTAACTATAACAAGTAACTGTGACAACTATGACAAGTAATTATGACAAGTAACTGTGACAAGTAACTGTGACAAGGAACTATGACTAGTAACTATGACAAGTAACTATGACAAGTAACTATGACAAGTAACTGTGACTAGTAACTGTGAAAAGTAACTTTGACAAGTAACTGTGACAAGTAACTGTGACACGTAACTGTGATACGTAACTGTGACACGTAACTATGACACGTAACTATGACAATATGTCGGTGTAATCCCTCATTCGTCCAGGCGTGTTCCATAGTAGAAAAAGCTTCAGTTGTAGTCATCTGGACTCAGTTTGAAAAAATAGACGTTTCGACTCTCATCCAAGAGTCATTGTCAATAACAGAATTTAGGTCGAGAACTCCGATATTAATACTGTTCTGTGGTAAGACCCGCCCATTGGGAGGAGCCTTCCTGAAGTAGAAAGAGTTGTTTGTTTGAACAGAAACTCCTCCCTTGTAACTACCGAGCTAGCCTATTCAGAATCTTAATGGGCTATTAGAAACCTCTTTGTCTTTGTGAGACCCTGGCTCAACCACCCTGAGTACCTGATTAGCATCTGAATGTCCTCTACCTTTCCAGGGGTTCAGTAACCCATTATAAATAACAGGAAGATTAAACCTTAGCCCTCCATTTCTGTTTAAAGAAGGTCTTTCTTTTTTAACAAAAATAGCTTCCTTGACTCCTCTTTCAAACCATCATTTCTCCTGCTTAAAACCTTCACCTCACCGTCTTCAAACGAGTGATTAGAGGCTTCAAGATGGAGATGCACGGCGCTCTGTGGTCCTGAACTAGTATTTCTTCTGTGCTGATAGAGCCTCTTGTGTAGAGGCTGTTTCGTCTCACCTATGTAACGTTCTTTACAACTTTCTTCACTGCATTGGATCGAATAAACTACATTGCTCTGTTTTTGAGTCGGCAACTTGTCCTTTGGGTGAACCAGTTTTTGTCTTAAAGTGTTTCCTGGTTTAAAATAAACAGGGACTTCGTGTTGTCTAAAAATTCTCTGCAGTTTTTCCGACAGGCCAGACACATAAGGGATAGAAACACCCTTCCTTCTCTGTTCAGTTTCCCTTTTCTCCTGCTTCTTGGTTCTCTTCACTCTGTTGAGAGCCCAAGCGGGGTAACCACAGGCTGAGAGGGCATTTCGGACATGTTTTTCCTCTTTCTTCTTGCCCTCTGAGCTGGTGGGCACACCTTGAGCTCTGTGTTGTAAGGTTCTGATCACACCCAGCTTGTGCTGTAGTGGGTGGTTGGAACCAAAGAGCAGATACTGGTCCGTGTGTGTAGGTTTCCTATATACTTCTATTTGGAGTTTCCCGTCCTCTCCTCTGATCGTGGAACAATCAAGAAAGGCCAAGCGATTCTCCTTAGCGTCTTCTCTTGTAAACCTGATATGTGGGTCCACAGCATTGATGTGATCAGAGAAGGTTTCCAGCTCTTGTTTCTTGATTGTTACAAAAGTATCATCGACATAGCGGAGCCACAGTTTTGGGGCTATGCCTAAGAATGAGGACAGTGCCTTCTTCTCAAAGTGCTCCATGTACAGGTTGGCCACTATGGGAGAGACGGGCGAGCCCATGGCACAGCCATGAATCTGTCTGTAAAATTGTCCCCGGAATTGAAAGTAAGTGGTGTTCAGACAGATGTCCAACAGTTTACATATGTGTTCAGGTGTCAGTTTGGTCCTTTCCTGTAGGGTGGTGTCTTCCTGCAGTCTGATCCTCACTGCTGCTACTGCATCAGAGGTCGGGATGCAGGTGAACAGGTTATTTATAATGGGTTACTGAACCCCTGGAAAGGTAGAGGACATTCAGATGCTAATCAGGTACTCAGGGTGGTTGAGCCAGGGTCTCACAAAGACAAAGAGGTTTCTAATAGCCCATTAAGATTCTGAATAGGCTAGCTCGGTAGTTACAAGGGGGGAGTTTCTGTTGAAACAAACAACTCTTTCTACTTCAGGAAGGCTCCTCCCAATGGGCGGGTCTTACCACAGAACAGTATTAATATCGGAGTTCTCGACCTAAATTCTGTTATTGACAATGACTCTTGGATGAGAGTCGAAACGTCTATTTTTTCAAACTGAGTCCAGATGACTACAACTGAAGCTTTTTCTACTATGGAACACGCCTGGACGAATGAGGGATTACACCGACATATTTCCAAGAATTTTGGGCCTAAAACCTTGGATTTAGTTCGGGAACTCGAATCTGTAGCCAGGAAACTAGCAGACAACAGGAACCACTTGAGGTTCAATCTTAGATGCAGACAGAACAACATGATCCCGAAGAGCCTGCAGATCAAATCACCGGTCAGAGGACACAGAGCAGAGAAGATTTGGAGAAGGAGCCTTATGCAGATGCTCAGTGAAAGGATCCAGGAAAACAACGTCAGAATTGATAAATTGAAAGGCAGAACAGGAACTTTACAGGAGAAATTAACCAGCATACTCCCTGAAGAAGCTTTCAAAAGAGTGCTGGATTTTACACAGACAGCACAAGAAGCACAGCACAGGAAGAGCAAAGAATGCCAAATCAAGAAGTTCAACATTCTTTTGAACAAAAAGAATGCAGGTGAGGTCGAGCTAGACATTAGGACTGAGACAGACAAATTAGCGACCAGCAAAAACAATTGGATTAAGAACCTATCAGATCGTGTTCTGACACAGGCAGAAAAGGAGGTGCTCTCTAAAGGGCTCAACTTTTCTGTCACCTCTAAACACATCCCTACAGAGGACTACATCACAGCCACTGAAACTGCAATTAGAAACAACAAAATGTCTGAATCGGAGGCTGCAGACCTGAGGTTACGTGTCACAGCGACCCTGAAGAGTGCCAAACCACCGCCTTCAAATATCACAGCTGAAGAGAGAAAAGCACTTTCAGCACTGGAAAAAGATCATAGCATCAACATCCTCCCAGCAGACAAGGGACGTTGCACTGTGATTCTCAACGCAGCTGATTACGAAGCCAAAGTCCACACCCTCCTCGAGGACACGACCACATACGAGCGCTTGAAAAGAGATCCGACCAGTGGCTACAAGAAGAAAGTGATAGACTGTTTACAAAGGCTGGAAAAAGAGGAAGCGATAGACCGGCCTCTGTATTACAGACTGTATCCTGGTGAAGCCATGCCCTGCATTTATGGCCTCCCAAAAATACACAAAAAGGAGGTTCCACTCAGACCCATAGTGTGCAGCACAGATTCCATCACTTACAATGTGGCCAAGCATTTAACAACTATATTGGCTCCGCTTGTGGGGAATTCGGAACATCATGTGGAAAACACGCACAACTTTGTGGATAAAGTGAAACATCTCCAACTGGACCCAGATGACCTCATGGTTTCATATGATGTGGTGTCCCTGTTCACCTGCATCCCGACCTCTGATGCAGTAGCAGCAGTGAGGATCAGACTGCAGGAAGACACCACCCTACAGGAAAGGACCAAACTGACACCTGAACACATATGTAAACTGTAGGACATCTGTCTGAACACCACTTACTTTCAATTCCGGGGACAATTTTACAGACAGATTCATGGCTGTGCCATGGGCTCGCCCGTCTCTCCCATAGTGGCCAACCTGTACATGGAGCACTTTGAGAAGAAGGCACTGTCCTCATTCTCAGGCATAGCCCCAAAACTGTGGCTCCGCTATGTCGATGATACTTTTGTAACAATCAAGAAACAAGAGCTGGAAACCTTCTCTGATCACATCAATGCTGTGGACCCACATATCAGGTTTACAAGAGAAGACGCTAAGGAGAATCGCTTGGCCTTTCTTGATTGTTCCACGATCAGAGGAGAGGACGGGAAACTCCAAATAGAAGTATATAGGAAACCTACACACACGGACCAGTATCTGCTCTTTGGTTCCAACCACCCACTACAGCACAAGCTGGGTGTGATCAGAACCTTACAACACAGAGCTCAAGGTGTGCCCACCAGCTCAGAGGGCAAGAAGAAAGAGGAAAAACATGTCCGTAATGCCCTCTCAGCCTGTGGTTACCCCGCTTGGGCTCTCAACAGAGTGAAGAGAACCAAGAAGCAGGAGAAAAGGGAAACTGAACAGAGAAGGAAGGGTGTTTCTATCCCTTATGTGTCTGGCCTGTCGGAAAAACTGCAGAGAATTTTTAGACAACACGAAGTCCCTGTTTATTTTAAACCAGGAAACACTTTAAGACAAAAACTGGTTCACCCAAAGGACAAGTTGCCGACTCAAAAACAGAGCAATGTAGTTTATTCAATCCAATGCAGTGAAGAAAGTTGTAAAGAACGTTACATAGGTGAGACGAAACAGCCTCTACACAAGAGGCTTTATCACCACAGAAGAAATACAAGTTCAGGACCTCAGAGTGCCGTGCATCTCCACCTTGAAGCCTCTAATCACTCGTTTGAAGACGGTGAGGTGAAGGTTTTAAGCAGGAGAAATGATGGTTTGAAAGAGGAGTCAAGGAAGCTATTTTTGTTAAAAAAGAAAGACCTTCTTTAAACAGAAATGGAGGGCTAAGGTTTAATCTTCCTGTTATTTATAATGGGATACTGAACCCCTGGAAAGGTAGAGGACATTCAGATGCTAATCAGGTACTCAGGGTGGTTGAGCCAGGGTCTCACAAAGACAAAGAGGTTTCTAATAGCCCATTAAAATTCTGAATAGGCTAGCTCGGTAGTTACAAGGGGGGAGTTTCTGTTGAAACAAACAACTCTTTCTACTTCAGGAAGGCTCCTCCCAATGGGCGGGTCTTACCACAGAACAGTATTAATATCGGAGTTCTCGACCTAAATTCTGTTATTGACAATGACTCTTGGATGAGAGTCGAAACGTCTATTTTTTCAAACTGAGTCCAGATGACTACAACTGAAGCTTTTTCTACTATGTAACTATGACAAGTAACTATGACAAGTAACTATGACAAGTAACTGTGATACGTAACTGTGACACGTAACTATGACACGTAACTATGACAAGTAACTATGACAAGTAACTATGGTAAGTAACTGTGACAAGTAACTATGACAAGTAACTATGACAAGTAACTATGACTAGTAACTATGACAAGTAACTATGACAAGTAACTGTGACAAGTAACTATGACTAGTAACTATGACAAGTAACTATGACAAGTAACTGTGACAAGTAACTGTGACAAGTAACTGTGACAAGTAACTGTGACAAGTAACTGTGACAAGTAACTGTGACAAGTAACTATGACAAGTAACTGTGACAAGTAACTATGACTAGTAACTATGACAAGTAGCTGTGACAAGTAACTGTGACAAGTAACTGTGACAAGTAACTATGACAAGTAACTGTGACAAGTAACTATGGTAAGTAACTGTGACAAGTAACTATGACAAGTAACTATGACAAGTAACTATGACTAGTAGCTGTGACAAGTAACTGTGACACGTAACTATGACACGTAACTATGACAAGTAACTATGACAAGTAACTATGGTAAGTAACTGTGACAAGTAACTATGACAAGTAACTATGACAAGTAACTATGACAAGTAACTGTGACAAGTAACTGTGACAAGTAACTATGACTAGTAACTATGACTAGTAACTATGACAAGTAACTATGACAAGTAACTGTGACAAGTAACTGTGACAAGTAACTATGACAAGTAACTATGACAAGTAACTGTGACAAGTAACTGTGACAAGTAACTATGACAAGTAACTGTGACAAGTAACTATGACTAGTAACTATGACAAGTAGCTGTGACAAGTAACTGTGACAAGTAACTGTGACAAGTAACTATGACAAGTAACTGTGACAAGTAACTATGACAAGTAACTATGAAAAGTAACTGTGACAAGTAACTATGACAAGTAACTGTGACAAGTAACTGTGACAAGTAACTGTGACTAGTAACTATGACAAGTAACTATGACAAGTAACTGTGACAAGTAACTGTGACAAGTAACTATGACAAGTAACTATAACAAGTAACTGTGACAAGTAACTGTGACAAGTAACTGTGACAAGTAACTATGACAAGTAACTGTGACAAGTAACTGTGACAAGTAACTATGACAAGTAACTATAACAAGTAACTGTGACAAGTAACTGTGACAAGTAACTGTGACAAGTAACTATGACAAGTAACTGTGACAAGTAACTATGACAAGTAGCTGTGACAAGTAACTGTGACAAGTAACTATGACAAGTAACTGTGACAAGTAACTGTGACAAGTAACTATGACAAGTAACTGTGACAAGTAACTGTGACAAGTAACTGTGACAAGTAACTGTGACACGTAACCGCACATCTCCATCCCTCACGTGTCCGACTCGTCTGACGTCACAAATGGGCAAAGCGTGCATTATTTGATTTTCTGGGGGAACTCTGTGGGAGGTGAGATAAGCGCCATGACGCAGACGACACAGAGTCGTCCCCGGAGCAGAGAGAAATGCCTGAATATATAAAATTACAATTACACAGCAAAATATAGACGCTTTGATACACTCCTCTTTGGCTTGTTTCCAATTCCATAATTACAATTCAGCCGTAAAAGAGGGGCATTGTTAATAAGCGAAGAGGGCTGGTCAGATGAGGCACCAAAATGGCAACGAGGAAGTCCTTTGTGCTCATAATAATCAGAGAAAAGCATTTTTTATTTCAATTTACTGTTTGGCCTCATTTGCTGCTCCGCACTTGAAAATGCCTCAATAAAGTATTAGCAATTTGTGTATTTATTCAAATTAAATGACAGCGGATCGCATTTTATTGAGACTATTTAAAAAAATCGCATTATTTCTTGCAACTGTATAATACGGTTGGAAAAATGTGTAATTGCAATTTTTCTGGCAAGCGTTATTATTATTATAAAAGTTCCTGTTACCCAGTAGAATATTATGCTATACTACTATAACAGGAACTTTTATCATAATAATCATAGTAGCTTTAGAAATAATTAGACAAAATATTGTGTTGTTTGCAGAGGAAATGTTGTCTTAAATCCTTATTATACATAATATTATACAGAAAACCAAAAGTATTGATGATGCACATTAGGGTTTAAAGTACTGCCATTGTGATTATAATTGTGATTTATGTTTTAATAACAGGATTCTGATCAAAGTTCACAATTCAAACATTTACAAAAATACTGAAATATGAATCAAATGTATTTTTGAAACTACAAGCTTTACAGTTTTATGAGTTTTTATGCAGATATTTTGTTGTTTCTGGAGGAAATTATGACAAAACTGCCGTCTTTGCGATTTGCTAATTGCATCCATTCAAATTGCGATTTCAATTTGATTGCGATTAATCTTGCAGCCCTATGGACATAGCTTTTTTTGCTTAATGTCTTGAATATTATAGACTAAAAGGATTTGTGTGTTCAGCCATTATTTTGCTGTGTGGAGTATTAGATCATAGTTTCCAATAACGCTGCCCTCTCCCGCCTGTGTGATGACTTTCTGTCCAAAGCGCTCTAAGTGGTGTCCCATCACTGCACCCGGCGCACGGCTATTGTACATTCTCACATAAAGTAGGACACGATTGCGGTGATCAGGGCGAACACAGCTGGAGCGCCGCGACGAGCCGCTTCATTTTTCTCTCAAATGGTGTAAAAATGGCCCATTACGACGGGGAACAAAGAGGACAGCCCCGTGTGTGAGTGCACCGGGCCAGCCTCGCTCCCCGGCCTGCTCCTTGATTAAATGCATAATCCAGCACTCCCCATCCCCAGTGATTTAGTGTGCCTTTAAATCAGCTTGCGCACACATAAAAACCTCAAATAAAAATCACCAAGAAAAACCATTGCACTCTAACTGTTCTATTAAAATGATACCCGGCCCGGCCTTTCTTCTCAGCAATCCCCTTTATTCCACATGAATGCATAGCTGCCATTTTTTTTCACAGGTATGCATATAAAATATTTAAAGTTGAAAATGTCACCGTTGAAACATCAAATGCACGAGGCTTTCATTAATCAGTGAGGACGGAGGCTCGCTTTTAAGGTTATAACCCTTTGAAAGAGCAAAAATTACATTTTTGACCTTGAAGATGAGACAAACTCATAAAGGTAAAATAATTTGCAGTTTAAAGGGGACGGAGATACGGCGCGCTCAGCCCGCAGTGCTCCGGGAAGACGGGAGGAGACCAAACAAGTCTCATTTTCATATTTATATCTGAGCTGTTCACGTTAATTTGAAATCACATCAAGAAAGGGAAGGAAACAAAACTCAGAGAAAACATCAAAAGGAGCAACTGTCAAACTTCCAAATCCGCCGGGCCTCGCTATCTCCGCCAGGACGAGGCAGGCCACTCTTTTCTCGCACTTTTATTAAATGGTGCATGACATTTTCATTACTCGAGGAAATTAAATGGACTAATTTTCTTACAAGCTCTGTACGTCTGCCGTTCTAGGGAGGTGCAGCGTTTCGACACTGTGATTGTTTCCACACCTACACAAAGGAAGGCAGGCGAGGATCCGGAGCCTCTGAGGACGCGTGCGCTTTAATGAGCAAATTTAGGATTTGGACTTTTACTAAATTTGGGGGTTGATCTAATAAATGCGCACTAATTCTTATTCATTATTTTCACGGCAAAACAAAAACACTTTGGGAAATTCGAATAAGTGGTTTGGGTTTGTCAGACGGAAAACAATTCATGTGAAATGTCAGATGCTAAAGCGGTAATATAAATATGAGTAAATGTATTCAGCTCGTACTGTACTGTGGGTTTATTTTACAACTATTCAAAGTAAAAAAAATACTGCGGTATATTGAAAAGTAGAAAATGTTTTTTTTGTTACAAAATATGAGTCACCAAAATTCAGAATGTGGCCAAAAGTAATATAGATTATGAATAAAATTGTCTTTTATTATTTATACAATATTTTAGCAGCGACACTAAAATATTGTATAAATATTTCTCCATTTAAATGATCGTTATTCTCTGCTTAACTGAAAATGCCAAATCATCGGACGAGACGTTTCAGTAGCAGTTACAGGTAAAAGTGGGCGGGGCCGAATAAGGTGGATATTGATGCTTTGCCTTTAAGGTTCAGCTTAAAACCTTTGTATTTAGTCGAGCCTTTTAATTGCATTTGGGACTGATTTGACTGTATATCGTTGTATATGTATTGCTCACTATAAGTTTTTTGTGTTTTTATTGTTTTATTGCGTGTTTTGTGAAGCACTTTGTCACTTCTGTCTGTGAAAAGTGCTGTACAAATAAAACGTACTTACTTACTTACCTTCTGTATCTGCCAACACACTATATCTACTAATACAGGCATAAATTGTGCCGACGATCACGGATTGGGCCAAATACATCATAAATGACACAAGGAAAATGGAAAAAAAAAATCGCATTTGACCCGACTCTGGACAAAATGTGATCCTTGTTTTAGTAAATTTTTACCTTCATTTTATATTATTTTGCCGACCTCCTTATTTATTTTCTATCTTTTTTTCATTTACTCTCTTAGGTCATGTTCTTTTTCTTGTCATAGATAGACATGATAAAAAAAAAAGGCCGTCCCCATGTAACGAGTCAGATCTGTGCAGAGAGAACTCAACTTTTTCAAGGTATTTTAGCAGCAAAAACACCTGTAACTGAATAAAGCGGGAAAGAACGCTTTTACTTTGGAACATTCCATTTGCACCATTAAAACATGACTAACCAATGAAAAAAAATGTGTTATGCAACTTCCTTCACGAGACTTCAGAGCTGCTTTGCGTGACTAAACGTCCAATTGTGAAATGTTCGGGGCCATTTACAGTAAAAACAAATACAGGTAAATCAAGAATCAATTCTGAGCCCATTTCCGGTCCCAGTGTCTGTATCTGCTCTGTTCAGCTTTACTTCTGAAAAACACAGGTCCGTCATCAAATGCCAACTCTGTGGTGAGCGTGCGATGATGCAGAGCAGAGATCCCAACCAAAACCTGGCCCCTCCTGAGAGAGGGAGAGCCTGATTACCTCTTCCTCTCTGGGGGGCCCCACAAGGATCACAACATCACTGGAAAATAGACTCCGCTCTCCTCCGGGCCCTATAACAGAGCACAGTTAAAGTGAGAGGAAACACACAGTAAAAGGAGGCGACACCGTGGATACACACGCTCCTGGATCACTGGATATTATGTGTGTCTGATTGAGATATTCTTTTGGTTTGGTTTGGATCCATGACAACTGAATAATAATAATAGCATTTGATCCAAGACAACTTACTAAGACCACTGAGTTCTACTTCAAACTGAGCAGATTTCCGATTGGTCCGTGTACGGTGCGTCGCCATAGCCACCGTCACGTCAAAGCGCCGCGCTGCAGGACGCAGGCGCACAGTAACAGTTCACAGCTTTTACTGTGCCTAAGTTCAAATGCATCAGAGTTGAGGCTTCTGTGAGTCACAGTTTTTAGAAGGAAATGAATAAAGTCAAAGACAAAATACATGACAGAACAGGTGGAGGGGTCAGAAGAAATGTGAATGGTCAGATCATCTCAATAAAGGACAATCCAAAGCTCAATAAAGGACAATAAAGACACAAACATGCACGGAAATATAAGTTTGAGTGAGTTAACGATGAGGGAAAACCTTTAAAACAGTTAAAAGGCTTTTAAAAGTCTGATTCTTCAAAATTTCAAGCATGACTATGTTGATACTTCATGTGGAGGTTTTCCCCAATAATGTATTACTGCATTACTGAATTACTGCATTACTGCATTACAGCATTACAGCATTACTGCCCCCTAACCCTAACCCTAATTCTGACCCTGACCCTAACCTTAACCCTAACCTTAACCCTAACCCTGACCGTAACCTTAACCCTAACCCTAATCCTAACCCTGACCCTGACCCTAACCCTGACCCTAACCCTGACCCTGACCCTAAACTTAACCCTAACCCTGACCCTAACCTTAACCCTGACCCTAACCCTAACCCTGACCCTAACCCTAACCTTAACTCTAACCCTGACCCTAACCTTAACCCTAACCCTAACCCTAACCCTGACCCTAACCCTAACCCTAACCCTGACCCTAACCCTAACCTTAACTCTAACCCTGACCCTAACCCTAACCCTGACCCTAACCCTAACCCTAACCCTAACCCTGACCCTGACCCTAACCCTGACCCTAACCCTAACCCTAACCTTAACTCTAACCCTGACCCTAACCCTAACCCTAACCCTAACCCTGACCCTAACCTTAACCCTAACCCTAACCCTAACCCTGACCCTAACCCTAACCCTAACCCTGACCCTAACCCTAACCTTAACTCTAACCCTGACCCTAACCCTAACCCTAACCCTAACCCTAACCCTGACCCTGACCCTAACCCTAACCTTACCCTAACCCTAACCCTGACCCTGACCCTAACCTTAACTCTAACCCTGACCCTAACCCTAACCCTAACCGTAACCCTGACCCTGACCCTAACCCTGACCCTGACCCTAACCCTGACCTGGCGCGGTCAAATAGCGCAGCAGTTTCAGGAGCCGCGGCACAAAATAACATGGCAGTTTCTCCGTAGACACTCCCAGATACTACATGGTTATATAGTTAAATAGTTAAAATGTCATTATATTGTCCAAAGAAAAGTGTTTTTTTTAAATATTAGTATTTGAAAATCAATATCAAGTGACAAAGTGACAAAGTACAAGTATGTGTGTGATCAGTTACAAGGAAATATAGGTACATTTCTAAAAAACAAGCATTGAAGTTGGTGCCAGTTGCATAAAGAGATGAGTTAATGTATTTGAACTGCTGTGTTGCAATTAGAGGTGGAACAAAATAATGAAAAATAATACGTTTTGGTGTTTGGTGTAAAAAAATGTCAAACAATATAATGTCAATCCAATAGAAAAGTGTTAAATGTCTTTAAATGTATTAGTTTAGGTGTAAATATGAGATAAATGTGAATTATCTGTCAAATTTATCACAAAAGTGCAAAAATATCACTTAATCACCTTTTTTGTTTGCCCTTTTTGAAGCATTTTTAACTAATTCACGCGATACTAAAATTTGGCAAATCTTTAAAACAACATTCATGACATTGTATTCATTTCAACCATTTCAACCATTTCAACCATTTCAACAAACTGCCCAACTCTAATTGTAATTAGTGAATATTTATAACACACTATGGTTAATTACTTTTCCACTTTCATTCATAGATTTGGAAAACGAGGCTCTATCTCTCACCAAAACGAGCCCTAGAAACAGAACTGGAAGTGAATAAAACATGTAAATGTATATAATGTGTCACGTCTAATAATAATCTCGAATGAACTTGACGTGGACGATATCAAAAACACAATTTGTTCTTAAATTGCCCGAGACAATAAAGAAACGGTGATGACATTTTTGCTAGGATCTCAGAATAAACACAGCGACCGGATCAAGAGGCGATAATTAGAATGACAAAATGTGATAAAATGTGAATATATGATTATATTTCTGTGATGTATTTTATCAGCATAATAGTGATATTTTATCTGCATCATTAGTCTAAGAGAAGAGCGGGTGTGTGACAAACTGCATTTGTGAAGGGGTCGTAAAGATGGGCCAAAGGATGTTTACCCTAGGGGGGGGAGTTGCACCCCCTGGAATTTTCTCTAGAAGCTTGACATTGACCGTGACTGTAAAGCAAGTAGCATTTCTCTCAGACGACCGAGACCATATAATGCCAGAATTATCACCCCAAACTGTAAAAAGACAAAGGAAAAGTCATAAGAGGATTTTGGAGGGAGACTTCCAGTATGCTCAGATGACGTGGCAGAGAGGGGGAGATAAGGGGGGTCAACAAGGCAGGAGAATGGAAAGCAGTTCAGAGGACGCTCTGAACTGATGAAATAAGGAAAACTAAACCCAGCTGGTTTTAAATTTTAGTATTTGAGAGCTCGGTTTTGTTTTGATTGACAACAATCAATTATAAAGATTGTATTAAACTTGATAAGAGATGAAGATTAATTCAGATTTTTATAGATGGCCAATTTCTTGGGGAATGTGATCACAGACAGGACACTTCCTGTCCCCGACATAGAATACAAAAGTTGTGTTTTTACGGTATTGTGTTTTTTGTGTGCACAGAACAAAGCTACGCTTTGTTTTATTTTTGGACTTGACGAAAATTATCTTTTTGGACTTAATGCATGACTAGATGAAAGTACAGGACGAAAAGACAGAAGTGTTTTTAAATTTAGGATCAAATACAGGCACAGGCCTGGAAGTGATAATATGGGTAAATTAGTGACTACTGATGTTTTTGGACATAGGAGTAGAACGGGCAGTAAGTAAAGTGATAGTAAAAGTATATCAGTAACTCATTTATTTGTATTATCATGAGGAAACCTCGTATTGCATGTAAGTGAGGGAATAAGTTAAATAGTGACGTCCAATGCCCTCCCAGGAAAGACATGAATGGGTCATTAACTAAAGGCAAACGACACCAAGTCATAAAAAATAGTCAGAGATAAGGGGCTATTGACTGGCAAAGAATCTGGAGGACTCAGGATGGAGCAGATGTTGTTATCTTTACGGATCACAGGGACACCAAGAGGTTACACCTCAGGGGGGGTTGACGTGATGAGTAATAGGAAAAGTTAAAATTAACAGGGAAAGAATTTGACATTCTAAAGTAAATACCTGAAGGATTGTGGAGATTCAATCAAGAATTGAATAGATTTAAATTAGACAATATCATCTAAATTTAGACGTTATAGAAGTTATGAAAACCAGTGATAACAGGACTTAAACATTATAGGACTCAGGACGGAGGCAAGAGATGGTTAGACTGATAAAATGATGTGCCTTATGTACAAGGGGAAGGTTTAGGATCATTTTGATTTTTAATACACATATAGACTTGCTAGAACAAACTAATACACAATGTTTGTAAAGCACCACATGAGCAGGTGTGAGAGATTGAGTTTGAAACTCACCTGAAGCACATATAGAAGATTAGAACATATTACATTAGATGTGTGACTTTATTCAGGCCACACCAACAGAGGAGATGTGAAATTATTAATTATGTGAAGAATTCTAAGTTGTGAGTTGACCCTTAAGGCCAGCTCAACTGGGAATTATTGGGATAATTAGTATAGTTTGATGTATTTGAATACATACATACACACCCACACACACCCACACACACATACATACATACATACATACATACATACATACATACATACATACGCACGCACACGTGGATTGAAACATTTAGAGTTTGAAACAAATGGTGGTAAAACAGATTTAAAAGTTACAGATTTGGGAAGTGTAAGATTACACACAGACTGATTGACACACAGGGTGGGGGCCCAGCGCTGTGGAAGGAGGGGCTCAGCCAGGGATGTGACCACTGAACTGTGAAAGGTCAAGAGGTGACATTGCGGAGTTGGAGTGACAGACGCAATTCCATCTCTTCCTTGATTACATCCTGGATTAGTGAACGTTGTAAACTATCTGGATTATTGAATTTTGGTTAAATGTAGAAGTTTGAGAAATGGGCAAAGCCATATCTCAAAAAGGAGGGATATGTACGTGTAAACAAACATTCCGAATCAATAATTACTAAAAAAAAAAAAATTGTAAACAAGAAAACTGTTTGAAATACATTATACTGCATTATACTATAAACAGATTAACAAACCCTCCAGCTCAGCTGCCGTTAGAACTCATTTCCACATCCAAGTGTAATGAGTTTGCATTATTCTTTAATGACAAAGTTCAGGGCATTAAAAATGCTATAAATCCCACAATGCAAAAAATTACCCTAAAACCACCAAGACACTAAGAGCTAACTCACTTTGCACCAGTAACTGACAAAACTGTCCATGAGATCATCACCAGTCTGAGTTCATCTACATGCTGCCTTGATGTGTTACCCACCAGATTTCTAAAGTCTGTGCTGAACAGTTTGTTAGCACCATTCACTCACATAGTTAACATGACGCTTCAATCTGGAACATTCGCAATGCGGTCATAAAGCCTCTCCTAAAGAAGAGCAGTCTTGATGCCGCAGTACTGAGTCATTACCGGCCCATCTCTAATCTGCCATTTTGGGGCAAAGTCCTTGAAAAGGTTGTTTACCAACGGCTCACAGATTTCCTCTTAATAAACAACTCATTTGATGTTTTTCAGTCAGGTTTTAGACCTCATCACAGCACTGAGACTGCTCTTGTCAAGGTGACAAATGACATCCGCCTGAACACTGACACGGGCAAAGCCTCAATCTTAATTCTGTTAGATCTGAGTGCTGCTTTTGACACTGTCGATCATGGGATCCTCTTACAGAGACTAGAGGACTGGGTGGGCATCACTGGCACTGCCCTAAACTGGTTAAGGTCCTATCTGGAAGACAGGAAGTACTTTGTTGAAATTGGTAGCTGTGTCTCAGACCACATGACCCTGACCTGTGGAGTGCCCCAAGGGTCAGTCCTGGGTCCCCTTCTGTTCAACCTCTACATGCTGCCGTTAGGTCAGTTGATACGCAGTGAAAATGTGTCCTATCACAATGATGCAGACGACACTCAGATCTATGTTTCACTATCGGCAGGTGACTATGGACCAGTAGATTCACTCTGTCACTGCATCCAACAGATCAATTTGTGGATGCAAAACAACTTTCTCCAGCTGAACTCAGACAAGACTGAAATAATCGTTTTTGGCCCACAGAAACAAAGAGAAAGTGTTAGCGGTCACCTCCAGAGTCTCGCTCTAAAACCTACAAACCAAGTTAGAAATCTGGGGGTAATAATGGACTCAGACTTGAACTTTAATAGCCACGTCAAATCAATAACATCAGCAGCTTTTTACCATTTAAAAAACATTGCCAAATCAAAAATATAGTGTCAAAACCAGATTTAGAGAGACTTATCCATGCGTTTGTCTCCAGTAGATTAGACTACTGTAACGGCCTGCTCACTGGTCTCTCCAAACGAGCTGTAAAACAGCTGCAGTACATCCAGAACGCTGCTGCTCGGGTCCTGACTAGAACCAGGAAGTATGATCACATTAGTCCTGTTCTCAGGTCTCTGCACTGGCTCCCTGTGGCTCAGAGAATAGACTTTAAAGCAGCTCTGCTTGTGTACAAGTCTCTCCATGGCCTAGCACCAAAGTACATCTTGGATATGTTAGTGCCATATGAACCATCTCGGACTCTGAGGACCTCAGGGACCGGCCTCCTGCTGGTGCCCAGAGTCAGGACAAAACATGGGGAATCTGCGTTTCAGTTTTATGCAGCTAAAATCTGGAACAGTCTTCCTGAAGATGTGAGACAGGCTTCTACTCTGACAATGTTCAAATCTAAGCTAAAAACTTTTGTTTTGTTTAGCTGCGCATATGACTGAAACAATTTTTTCTTTGCACTCTTCTCTTTTGTTTGTGATTTTATTAGTTTAGAAAATCAGTTGGATTGATAATTTTTAATTTAGTTAATTTTATTGTATTTCTGTTTCTGTAATTTCTTTGTGATTTGAATGCATTTTTCCTGCTGTGAAGCACTTTGAATTGCCTTGTGTATGAAATGTGCTCTACAAATAAACTTGCCTTGCCTTGCCTTATACTGTCGAAAAGACTTTGTTTATCACCACAGCAGAACGTGTTGGAGATGTGGTGTTTACAGAGACGGAGCCAAGTGGACGGAGCCACACCGTGTCGTCCTCACACCGACCATTGGAGGGACGAGAACATGGGTGCTCTCATGGGAAAGTGAGAGAAATATCTGGACAACACAGCGGCAGAGCCATAACATCGCAGACGCAGGACTTTGTTTGTATTCTTCGTTTTTGTATGCAGAGACAACAAACAGATTCTACAGTACGCAAAGTACTATACTCTGCTACGATGAACGAAAGCCAGAGGCTACGGTGCGCAGAGTACCATACTCTGTGAAAAAGAATCAACGAGTTATCATCATCACAGCGATGACGGTAATATGGGTGCTGAACACCTGTATTATGCACCGGACAATCGGGACAATCGGGACAATCGATCAACATACACAACTGTGTATACCGGGAAATGAAACATACACAGACCTAAAATAAAGGGAAGAAAATAAGTGATCAACCTGAAAGGTTGTGAAATGTGTAATGTGAAATGTACAATGTATAATTGACATGACAGAGGCTGAAGAAACACAATGGCATATTATACAGCCACTATTGTTTGCACTAACTAAGAGGGTTTTTTTATCGGATACCACATAACTAAATGCAATGTTAATGAGATTATGAATTGAGATGGGAAATGTACCAGTTCATATGTGTCATAGGTGTGACCGAAGCGAGCAGCGGAAGAAGGTCTCTTAAGAAACCAAGCGAGGACGTGATATGGTGGTACGATGATGATATGGGGGACACTTGTGGGACGTTGTGCCTATGTATCCCTTTTGTGGCCAGCCATGGTCATAACAAAGATCAGCATCACCCAGAACCATACCGCAGGGTCAAGGTCGAGAGGTTAGTGGACAATCTGGTTCCAGTAGCACCTGATACTACGTATTTGATTCTATTGGGGTGTCCAGAGAGGTCCCTGACGAGAACTGACTGACCAGAGAGCAGCGGGTTTAAGGGCTTTCCGCTTGTACTTCTATATTTCCCATCACACCGCACAAATTATAGACAAGATAAATTGTCTGTTTGTCAAATTACAGAGATTGACCAATCTGACTCAAAATTTAGGACAGTAATGCTGTAGAAATGTTGTGGGCCGAGAGAAAAGAAGTGTGTTCAATGTTGAGAAATGTGCATTACTTTTTGAGTGTAAAAGTGTCATTTTAACACCAATATGAAAGACATGTTGAAAACTGAAAAGAGTAATGTGTTTGGCATATGAGACAGTAGACTAATGCTTTGATAAACAGGAGGGAAATGTGATAAAATGTGAATATATGAGTATATTTCTGTGATGTATTTTATCTGCATAATAGTGATATTTTATCTGCATCATTAGTCTAAGAGAAGAACGGGTGTGTGACAAACTGCATTTGTGAAGGGGTCGTAAAGATGGGCCAAAGGATGTTTACCCTAGGGGGTGAGTTGCACCACCCCTTGCAGGCTTTATCTCTACGGAAAAATACCAAGTGCCTTGATGTGAGGCTGACCAATGAGAAATGTGACCCGCCTATTCCAGAATATCTAATAAAACCAACCAGCATGGGAAAAAACGAGGTGAGACGCAGGAGGATCACGCAGGCTGCTTACCACAGCTTGCGTGATCAGTCCCCGCGTTTTCTCCCAAGCTTGCCATACAAATGTCTGATTTTTCTGTGTCGTTTCATATTCTAAGTTGAATTGTGTTCTCTATGTGTTAAGGAATAGCATCGGTGTATGTCTGATTCCATGACACAAAATGACAAAGGGTGCGACGAGGGCGAACACTTAGATGCAGATGAAATGTACGTGAAGGGCAAACGGGGAAAACAGCAGCAGCAGCAGAAGTTCAGTCCCGGCCTCAGATCCTCAGTTTGACCTGAGCCAGAGGTGGAGCACGACACCTGAAGGAGGACGAGGCCTTAAAGGGCGTTTGAACCGTCACTAAAGCATCTTTATAACGCTGTGTCCTGTGCAGAGGTGGATAATACACATATATAAATGTAATATTGTGAAAACTTGATGTTGTCTATAGTAAAAATGCTACAAAAAGAGATGAGATGAAAGAATAGATGATATTTCTGCACTTTTGAGAATCGTTTGATAGATATGTCACATTTGTCTGATGATTAAACCTCCACTAAAACCTTAAAATACACGTTTTAACACATTTCTGTTGGTTTGACATAATATTGTCTAGACTGTCATTAGTGTGGTACTCAAAAAGATTTTAGATATATATTTTTATGTGAATAATTTGTCAAAAATGACTTTTTATGTTACACAATGCATACATCTTTTTCTTTCTTTTTCTTTCTTTTTTTTATTATTTTTTTTATTGAAAGAATAAACACAGACCAATCAAAACGTGTGTGTAAATAAAGATACAGTCCAGTAACATTGTCAAAAAAGGAAAAAGAGAAAGAAGAAGAGAAAAAATGAAGAAAGAAATAAAGAAAAAGAAAAAAAAGAGAGAAAAAAAAGAAAAAAGAAAAGAAAGTGCGAAATGGGCGGAGCCAGAGAAATTACAAAGTGTGTATTGTTTGTGTGTGAGATGATCGTTTTTAGAATAATGCATCCAAATGAAAATAAAATACAAGGTTAGAGCACCTGATCCATAACGTGAGTCCCATTTCAAACAGTTTATGTTGAATTGTCGCATACATATTTCTTCTTATGGATGATGCGCAATAACTACAACTCACCACCATTTACTCCATTTGACTCAAGTATGTTCTTGGAGTCTGGTCTCTGGCTGAAGTCGTGCAATCACATTAGTTTATGTCAGTGACGCATGGGAAACAAAGGAGCTAATTGTTCTTACAGTATATAACACCATATATAACAGAACAAACTTCTCTCAACTGATTCTAAGTGTTTACTGCTCAATGGTGGAGCAATGACATGATGTTTGTATGTACATGTCCACAGTTTGAGTTGTAGTATTTAAGTCACTGTTTTCATCTAATTGGCTAATCTACCTGTCAATCACAGCCATCAGAAATCAGGAAGATAATCACCAGACGTCTTAAAGAAAAGCCTGTAGCGACTGCTCCTCTTTCGTGAGACCAGAGGAACATATTCTCATGTGTTATACAATCGTGTGAAATGAAAGCTTCTCCCCTAAAACAAACGCACATCGCCTGCGCCCCTCTTTGCGCCCCTCTTTGCGCCCCTCTTTGCGCCCCTCTTTGCGCCCGTCTTTGCGCCCGTCTTTGCGCCCGTCTTTGCGCCCCTCTTTGCGCCCGTCTTTGCGCCCGTCTTTGCGCTCTTTGCGCCCGTCTTTGCGCCCCTCTTTGCGCCCCTCTTTGCTCTTTCCTGCATCTGTTGTACGTCTCCGCGCTGGGGCATATGTCTGTGTGTAATCACAACAACAATCTCTTACAGATTGGCCATAATTAGGAAAGCTCCTCTCAGAGCAGCTCAATGTTAAGAGCATGATTGCAGTCAAATTGAGCAGTAATTTGTCCGATGTGGACGTGTGCGCTGTGCAGAGTGAGCCCTGAGCTTTAATGGCACTTTTATCAGACCTGGTTAGGGCGGCTCATACTCTCTGATGGGCTCTGATATCACTGATACTGGCGCTGCTAAAGTGGCCCCGGCACAGAGCGGCGGGATTCAGCGTCGCACTCGGTTTTGCAGGAGAACAGACATAATCGCTAAAAGATATTTAAACAACAGCATGTTTACTACTTATCGTACACTTAGACTGCGTGTTGCCACATGTTGGTATTAGGGCGGGCCAAAAAAGTATGACAAGATACGATTCAATACTAAACTACTGGAAGTATTGAAATGAAATATTAACTTGAGCAAATACTCAAAAAGAGCTCAGAAAACAGATTTTAGAATGATCTTGATCTGTATGACATTGGAAAAACTGTTTTTTTTTAGTTTAAAAAAGAATTGAGTTATATTGTATTGTATTTATTATATATATATAAATAAAAATGAGGGTGTGTTTTCATTCTTAATCAATCAAAACCAGAATTGAGTATCGAGAGTTTTCCTCAGTAAAATGAGTTTGACATAAGAGAATCGTGACACTAGTTGGTACAGGAGAAAAAAGAAGCGCTTTATAATTCTTATTATTTAAGATTTTAAAAAATGAAACTACAATTTAAGTTTCATTCTGCCATGACTGATGTCCAGAATAAGAATAAGCAGTCAGGACGCTGCATGAATGACACAAAAACACAAGTCAAATTATGAATTCTAGAGGAATATACATAATTTAAACTGGACAATAAGTGTGTTTATTAACTCATCTAATTACACACACCAATATTCACTTCACCTCCAGGGGCAGGAGGTGGCATATTGTTCATTTCTGTTCAAACGCTCGCGTTGTGTCTTTCAGAGTCACAGGAGAAAAGCGTTGTTATTCAGGGTATTAGAATGTATGTATTATAGATAAATGTACAAAGATAATGTTAAAATAGATTAATTCGACAAGATTTTTAAAGTAAATGATAAAAAAATTCAATATATTTTAAATGCATCCATTACTACTATGTTCTTCAAATGATAGGTGACAGTAAAAGGTCAGAGCAGGCAAAGTGACACGCCCTCGGACACTAATAAACACAACGAATATCTCCATTATTTTGGGATTATCCAGTACAGTGTGTGCTAAAAGTGACGGTAAATGTCTGAGTTGAGGTTCAAGTATCGCACTAAATACAAAAGTGCAGAAAAAGCTGTTTATACACTTAAGTAATAAGTCTGATTCGTTTTTTATTAACTTCAAAATCTTGTTTTAATTATCTTTTATCATAGTGTTCATGAAAAGACAGTCATCTGGACAATCAATCCATCTCTACCTCGGACTCTCCTGTGTTCAAATGTTGCATATACTGTAAACAACAATATCCTCTCCCTCCTCTAATACTTTCACCTACACAATCCTCTGCACTTTGTTTCTTGTAGGAAGCGCCGTACAATAAGCCAGAAACATTCACCGGGAGTAAACACAAAGAGCTCGACAACACACTACACAGAAAGCACACGCCGTACATACATTTCATGAGAGACTTGGTCCCGCGCCGGAGTCTCTGTAACATCCCAAAATCCTGACACTTCACAAAGAGTCTATAATTGAAGCCGAACGGCCTTTCACACGTCACGGGTCGGTTCATTATCCCTCGCTCGGACGTGTGCTGTTTTTGACTCAAACACTCCTCATAAGAGCGTGTGGAATTTTTCATGAAAACTTGAATAACAGTCACTTGACACTTCCACCTCGCTGCTCTTTCTGCACTCAAATCAAACCGAGTCAGTAAACAGAGCAAAGAGTGGCAGCAGATGAAGAAATGGTGGAATAAGGGTTTGTTTAAGTGGCGGAATAGAACGATGCACAGATAATATTCAATCGTAAAATGTGCATCAAAACATGTCTAGTTTGAGCTGGAACTGTATCAACTGTGTTCAATTCAAAGCTGATTTCAAGTTCAAGCTCTGTTTGTTCAGTCACGTGCTGAGGTCCTGACGCTCCCCTGAACTGCTCAAGCTTCTGTGGAGCTGGGTCCAGGTGCACCATGGGAAAACAAGCTACTTCATTTGTTTGTTAGGACGATAAACGTGTTAAACTCGTGTGCAGACATTTATGTGCAGTTACTTTCTTTACTTTTTCAAAACATCAAAACAGAACACAGGAAACAGAACAGGGCCAGAGGAGACCAGGAAGTAAAAATAAGATTTAAAAATAAAAAGAGCAACAAAAAACGTCCAAAGTTAATCAATTTGTCTTTCAGATTTGTCCCGTTTCAGATGACTCTAGTCACCGTTACCATGACATTGCAGTTCTTGATTGTTGGTTCAGTTTGTGTTTTTGTGATGGCCTATTATTATTAACCTAATGTATATTTTACTGTTGTTTGGTCATTATTAGTTTATATCACACTTTTTAATATGCAGTAAGAAGTAATACTGGTCTAGTACACGTCAAGTGCTTTGGTAGGAGTTGGATTCGTGCCTTGACTTGACTCTTTGATCCGAGCTGAACTTGTGCATCTGAGGACAAATCTCTGGAGCATTCCTGACATTTCAGCAGAAACTGACGCACACATTTATGAGAAAGACGCTAATGATCACAAAAGATTATCAGAGCCAAATTTAGAAAACAAGTCATACCGGCTTTTGGCACAAACTTATGATTCAAATTTGAGTATCATCTTAAGCAACGGTTACTAACAAAACAAAATTCCAGTTTGTCTGTTAACAATGCGCTTTAATTTGTTGTTGCTGTCAATGATGTGTTTTATAATATCACAAACCTTTTCAGTCGGCTGCAGAGTTGAAAAGACATTGCTGTTACAAAGACATAGAAACCCGAAATATTGCATTCATTCAAATGTCTTTGCTCAGTAATAATTGCATGTTTCTGACAGCAAACTGATTATTTAATCTTGTAAAACTTCCCCACACTGGTCACAGCCACACCAGTACTTTTAGTGCTACAGGCATCCACAATAATCCATCTATAAAGGTGATTATACAATAGTATGACAAAGAGGCTAATAATGTGACAACTTTTGAATCAAAAAAAGAGCCAATCTGTACTACAAAAAAAGTACATTTAAATGTGTTGTGCTTAAAATATGCTCTTTATTTCCCAATAACATTTTATTTTGCATTCAGAAAATTTGATTTCATAAAGCTTTAAATACACTATTGTAATAGTAATGTTGTTTTGTTATGTACTGTTTCTTATTATAACAATTTAAACACTAAAATTCATATTGTGACATTCCTCATGACGATATTATGAACATATGAAGATTTGAGACCCGACAAACCCTTCAGTCATGTTATAGCCACAGTCTAAAGTCTTACTATAATCAAACTTCTATATTATGTCATGAAGCATGTTGTAAACATGTTACTAATCCTATCTGTATCATTAGGGCTGAAACGATTACTCGAGTAAATCGAGTAATCCGATTCCAATAAAGCTTTGATTATTATTTTATTGCCTGCAGCCACTAAAGCCCAATGGAGGAGACAGCAGCGTATTTTCAACTCAAGTGTGACTGGGAAACGTAGTTTTGTTGTGTGGAAGAGTTCAAAGGTTATGAAACAGGAAGTGAGCGATGACGGGGCAAAAACACAGAGGCTAAAGTGAACAGCACACATCACGCTCAAAACACATCACTGGCCTCACTCATACGTCACAACACTCATACGTCACAACACTCATACGTCACAACACTCATACATAACAACACACAAACATAACAACACACAAACATCACAACACACAAACATAACAACACACAAACATAACAACACAAACATAACAACACACAAACATCACAACACACAAACATAACAACACACAAACATCACAACACACAAACATCACAACACACAAACATAACAACACACAAACATCACAACACACAAACATAACAACACACAAACATAACAACACACAAACATAACAACACACAAACATAACAACACACAAACATAACAACACACAAACATCACAACACACAAACATAACAACACACAAACATAACAACACAAACATAACAACACACAAACATCACAACACACAAACATAACAACACACAAACATAACACCACACAAACATAACAACACACAAACATAACAACACACAAACATAACAACACAAACATAACACCACACAAACATAACAACACACAAACATCACAACACACAAACATAACAACACACAAACATAACAACACAAACATAACAACACACAAACATCACAACACACAAACATAACAACACACAAACATAACAACACACAAACATAACAACACACAAACATAACACCACAAACATAACAACACACAAACATAACAACACACAAACATCACAACACACAAACATAACAACACACAAACATCACAACACACAAACATAACAACACACAAACATCACAACACTCATACATCACAACACACAAACATCACAACACACAAACATAACAACACACAAACATCACAACACACAAACATAACAACACACAAACATAACACCACACAAACATAACAACACACAAACATAACAACACACAAACATAACAACACAAACATAACACCACACAAACATAACAACACACAAACATCACAACACACAAACATAACAACACACAAACATAACAACACAAACATAACAACACACAAACATCACAACACACAAACATAACAACACACAAACATAACAACACACAAACATAACAACACACAAACATAACACCACAAACATAACAACACACAAACATAACAACACACAAACATCACAACACACAAACATAACAACACACAAACATAACAACACACAAACATAACAACACACAAACATCACAACACACAAACATAACAACACACAAACATCACAACACTCATACATAACAACACACAAACATAACAACACACAAACATCACAACACACAAACATAACACCACAAACATAACAACACACAAACATAACAACACAAACATAACAACATAAACATAACAACACAAAAACATAACAACACACAAACATCACAACACTCATACATCACAACACTCATACATAACAACACACAAACATAACAACACACAAACATCACAACACACAAACATAACAACACACAAACATAACAACACTCATACATCACAACACTCATACATAACAACACACAAACATAACAACACACAAACATAACAACACACAAACATCACAATACACAAACATAACAACACTCATACATCACAACACTCATACATAACAACACACAAACATAACAACACACAAACATAACAACACACAAACATAACAACACACAAACATCACAACACTCATACATCACAACACACAAACATAACAACACACATACATAACAACACACACACATAACAACACTCATACATCACAACACTCATACATCACAACACTCATACATAACAACACACAAACATAACAACACACAAACATCACAACACACAAACATAACAACACACAAACATAACAACACAAACATAACAACACACAAACATCACAACACACAAACATAACAACACACAAACATCACAACACACAAACATCACAACACACAAACATAACAACACACAAACATCACAACACACAAACATAACAACACACAAACATAACAACACACAAACATAACAACACACAAACATCACAACACACAAACATAACAACACACAAACATAACAACACAAACATAACAACACACAAACATCACAACACACAAACATAACAACACACAAACATCACAACACACAAACATAACAACACACAAACATAACAACACAAACATAACAACACACAAACATCACAACACACAAACATAACAACACACAAACATAACACCACACAAACATAACAACACACAAACATAACAACACACAAACATAACAACACAAACATAACACCACACAAACATAACAACACACAAACATCACAACACACAAACATAACAACACACAAACATAACAACACAAACATAACAACACACAAACATCACAACACACAAACATAACAACACACAAACATAACAACACACAAACATAACAACACACAAACATAACACCACAAACATAACAACACACAAACATAACAACACACAAACATCACAACACACAAACATAACAACACACAAACATCACAACACACAAACATAACAACACACAAACATCACAACACTCATACATCACAACACACAAACATCACAACACACAAACATAACAACACACAAACATCACAACACACAAACATAACAACACACAAACATAACACCACACAAACATAACAACACACAAACATAACAACACACAAACATAACAACACAAACATAACACCACACAAACATAACAACACACAAACATCACAACACACAAACATAACAACACACAAACATAACAACACAAACATAACAACACACAAACATCACAACACACAAACATAACAACACACAAACATAACAACACACAAACATAGCAACACACAAACATAACACCACAAACATAACAACACACAAACATAACAACACACAAACATCACAACACACAAACATAACAACACACAAACATAACAACACACAAACATAACAACACACAAACATCACAACACACAAACATAACAACACACAAACATCACAACACTCATACATAACAACACACAAACATAACAACACACAAACATCACAACACACAAACATAACACCACAAACATAACAACACACAAACATAACAACACAAACATAACAACACACAAACATAACAACATAAACATAACAACACAAAAACATAACAACACACAAACATCACAACACTCATACATCACAACACTCATACATAACAACACACAAACATAACAACACACAAACATCACAACACACAAACATAACAACACACAAACATAACAACACTCATACATCACAACACTCATACATAACAACACACAAACATAACAACACACAAACATAACAACACACAAACATCACAATACACAAACATAACAACACTCATACATCACAACACTCATACATAACAACACACAAACATAACAACACACAAACATAACAACACACAAACATAACAACACACAAACATCACAACACTCATACATCACAACACACAAACATAACAACACACAAACATAACAACACACATACATAACAACACACAAACATAACAACACTCATACATCACAACACTCATACATCACAACACTCATACATCACAACACACAAACATAACAACACACATACATAACAACACACAAACATAACAACACTCATACATCACAACACACATACATCACAACACTCATACATAACAACACACAAACATAACAACACACAAACATAACAACACACAAACATAACAACACACAAACATCACAACACTCATACATCACAACACACAAACATAACAACACACATACATAACAACACACAAACATAACAACACTCATACATCACAACACACATACATCACAACACTCATACATCACAACACACAAACATCACAACACTCATACATCACAACACACAAACATAACAACACACATACATAACAACACACAAACATAACAACACTCATACATCACAACACTCATACATCACAACACACAAACATAACAACACACATACATAACAACACACAAACATAACAACACTCATACATCACAACACACATACATCACAACACTCATACATCACAACACACATACATAACAACACACAAACATAACAACACTCATACATCACAACACACATACATCACAACACTCATACATCACAACACACAAACATAACAACACACATACATAACAACACACAAACATAACAACACTCATACATAACAACACTCATACATCACAACACTCATACATCACAACACACATACATAACAACACACAAACATAACAACACTCATACATCACAACACACATACATCACAACACTCATACATCACAACACACAAACATAACAACACACATACATAACAACACACAAACATAACAACACTCATACATCACAACACACAAACATAACAACACACAAACATAACAACACACATACATAACAACACACAAACATAACAACACTCATACATCACAACACACATACAAGTTTATTTCTTTGAATTTATGTGACGTAAAATTTAAATTAATTCATAGCAACTGTAACGTTTTGACTATTTATTTAAGTTAATTTAGTTATTTAAGTCCTTTATATATATTCTGAACAATTTGGACCGGTGACGTGAAATGTTGCTGTTTTGGGGACATACGTGAAATTAAGAAAAAACTCTATAAAATAGTAACACTCTTCCACTAGGACTCTTCTACCCCCTGTTACATCCCCATCATTTTCTCTCTACTTCTTCTGTCTTGTTCATTTTATCTGTATATTAATGTGTTCTGTACGTGTTGTCCCCCCTGTCTGTAAATACCCCCCCCCTTTTTTATTATGTTCAGCGTCTTTGGGTCACTGAAAAGCGCTATATAAATAAAAGTTATTATTATTATTATAACATTTATTTAAAAAAAAAAATTCAAATGCTTTTAAAAAATGTTCATTGGAGGTAAAAAAATATCAACCGATTACTCGATTAATCGCAGACAATAATTGATAGCTGCAGCTCTACGTATCATTAAAGTCATTTCAAGTATAAGGTGGAACAAATACTCTTCTTATTCTATATATATATATATATATATATATATATATATATATATATATACGTTATCGGTGGCATTGCTTGACAGATGAGGTCTGGCTGGCATAAACTGGAGTGTTGCTCATTGCGCTGTGACAGTCAGTGAAGTGGCGTCTTAAGAAAATTGATGTTGCCAAAATGGCGCCCTTGACACACATCGGGGAGAGCGCGGGCGTTAACTTTTATGCCATGTCTACGCGCCGCTATAATCAGAACGTCAATGAGAGGAAAACCCACTGACAACCGACTTTCCTCAACAATTACACGCAGTTTTTAGCGAGCTTGTCCACAATTACAGACACTACGGCCTCGGAAAAAGTTGTCACGGTCGTAAAAAAAGTTCAAAGAATCATCAGAAATAAAGACGGGAGAGAAAGTCGTGCGGTTTGGCAGCGCTTCAGCTCGATTGTCTCCGAATCCTGCACGTTTGGGAGCGGGAGTGTCGGTGGCACAATAGTGTTCGAACGGAGACAAACAAAAATATTTCTGGAAGACGCAAAAAAATCCCCAGCAGAGCATAAAACGCAAAAGGGGCTTAAAGATTTACCGTCTTATCTCCCATTACTGACGAGTTCTAACCGTCTACTTTCAGCTGTTCTGATCCCGGTCCAACTCCATTAAAACGCAACTTTATTTAAGAACGTGTGTCAGAAATGCGCTTCTTTAAGACTGTATTATTCCCCCTCCTTCTTCTCGTCTTAATATCTGTTTCATATGTTGTTTTTCTCTATAAAGCTGTGCAATGTATGAAAGCGCGCCGATGAAAAGCCCACACAATGGCATTAGAAAAACAAAGGCGGGAAGGAGTCGAACGAGGCGCAAAACGGGGGCAAAACGGCACCATCTCCAAACGTAATGGAACGGCATCCTTTCATTTTTTCTGGTAATTATAATAAAGATGGAAAAACATAATAAGCATCTCCCTGCCCCCACCTGCTAACAGTAATTATAATAGACTCCACAATAAATGGTAAAGCAGAGCACTGAGAGAGCTGCATCTTGGGAATTCTCAGGGGTCCGTGGATTAGCTCGAAAAGCCTGAATGATTAAAATACACTAATTAAAATTTTGTGTTCCTTGGTAACTCGTCTTCGCGGGGCCCTCTTGTGCCGGCAAAATGGGAATAAATGCGACAAAAGCAAATAGTCTTTTGGAGGCTGAATAAATAAACAAGTCTAATCAACTTAGGGTTTTTACAGAGTCGGTTACATAAAAACTTGCCGTGACCTTTTCGCGAGCTTGTAGCGCGCATTCCGCCGCGACACGACACACGCTGTTCTTCTCATCAAATTAAAAAGACAGGTTTGTGATTATTATAGGCTTTTGCACGCGCTTTCCAGGAGGATTCAACCGACAAATAACTCCTATATTATTGCTCCGAGCTAATGAAAACATTTGTTTGAGATAGTTTTAATAAAAGACTGAATTGCTCTTTATTCATCCGGACGTGATTGTCATTGTGTGGTTGGTATAGAACGTCCGCGACATCTTCTCTAAAGTCCCGGTTTCATTCAGGCAGAAGTGAAGCCTGAAAGACTTGAACAAAGACGCCAGTTACATGGAGAAGTATGCAGCTTTGACTCAGGAAGGGCATCTGACAGAAAACAACTACATGGAATTTGTGTTTGGTTTAATTTGTCCATGTCACTAGTGTTTGTAATAATATGCACGTTATGGCATGAGTTCGTCAAATTGCCTCCACAGCCCAGTTTTGCACGTTCCGCAACATCTAGGAACGTTTTAGCTTCATTTGACCGGCCTCCTGCTGGTGCCAGAGTCAGGACTAAACAAGGACCGGCCTCCTGCTGGTGCCCAGGGTCAGGACTAAACATGGACCAGCCTCCTGCTGGTGCCAGAGTCAGGACTAAACATGGACCGGCCTCCTGCTGGTGCCAGAGTCAGGACTAAACATGGACCGGCCTCCTGCTGGTGCCCAGGGTCAGGACTAAACATGGACCAGCCTCCTGCTGGTGCCAGAGTCAGGACTAAACATGGACCGGCCTCCTGCTGGTGCCAGAGTCAGGACTAAACATGGACCGGCCTCCTGCTGGTGCCAGAGTCAGGACTAAACAAGGACTGGCCTCCTGCTGGTGCCCAGAGTCAGGACTAAACATGGACCGGCCTCCTGCTGGTGCCAGAGTCAGGACTAAACATGGACCGGCCTCCTGCTGGTGCCAGAGTCAGGACTAAACATGGACCGGCCTCCTGCTGGTGCCAGAGTCAGGACTAAACATGGACCGGCCTCCTGCTGGTGCCAGAGTCAGGACTAAACATGGACCGGCCTCCTGCTGGTGCCAGAGTCAGAATTAAACATGGACCAGCCTCCTGCTGGTGCCAGAGCCAGGACTAAACATGGACCGGCCTCCTGCTGGTGCCAGAGTCAGGACTAAACATGGACCGGCCTCCTGCTGGTGCCAGAGTCAGGACTAAACATGGACCGGCCTCCTGCTGGTGCCAGTCAGGACTAAACAAGGACCGGCCTCCTGCTGGTGCCCAGAGTCAGGACTAAACATGGACCGGCCTCCTGCTGGTGCCAGAGTCAGGACTAAACATGGACCGGCCTCCTGCTGGTGCCAGAGTCAGGACTAAACATGGACCGGCCTCCTGCTGGTGCCAGAGTCAGGACTAAACATGGACCGGCCTCCTGCTGGTGCCAGAGTCAGGACTAAACATGGACCGGCCTCCTGCTGGTGCCAGAGTCAGGACTAAACATGGACCGGCCTCCTGCTGGTGCCAGAGTCAGGACTAAACATGGACCGGCCTCCTGCTGGTGCCAGAGTCAGGCCTAAACATGGACCGGCCTCCTGCTGGTGCTAGAGTCAGGACTAAACATGGACCAGCCTCCTGCTGGTGCCAGAGTCAGGACTAAACATGGACCGGCCTCCTGCTGGTGCCAGAGTCAGGACTAAACATGGACCGGCCTCCTGCTGGTGCCAGAGTCAGGACTAAACATGGACCGGCCTCCTGCTGGTGCCAGAGTCAGGACTAAACATGGACCAGCCTCCTGCTGGTGCCAGAGTCAGGACTAAACATGGACCGGCCTCCTGCTGGTGCCAGAGTCAGGACTAAACATGGACCGGCCTCCTGCTGGTGCCAGAGTCAGGACTAAACATGGACCGGCCTCCTGCTGGTGCCAGAGTCAGGACTAAACATGGACCGGCCTCCTGCTGGTGCCAGAGCCAGGACTAAACATGGACCGGCCTCCTGCTGGTGCCAGAGTCAGGACTAAACATGGACCGGCCTCCTGCTGGTGCCAGAGTCAGGACTAAACATGGACCGGCCTCCTGCTGGTGCCAGAGTCAGGACAAAACAAGGACCGGCCTCCTGCTGGTGCCCAGAGTCAGGACTAAACATGGACCGGCCTCCTGCTGGTGCCAGAGTCAGGACTAAACATGGACCGGCCTCCTGCTGGTGCCAGAGTCAGGCCTAAACATGGACCGGCCTCCTGCTGGTGCCAGAGTCAGGACTAAACATGGACCAGCCTCCTGCTGGTGCCAGAGCCAGGACTAAACATGGACCGGCCTCCTGCTGGTCCCAGAGTCAGGACTAAACATGGACCGGCCTCCTGCTGGTGCCAGAGTCAGGACTAAACATGGACCGGCCTCCTGCTGGTGCCAGAGTCAGGACTAAACATGGACCGGCCTCCTGCTGGTGCCAGAGTCAGGACTAAACATGGACCGGCCTCCTGCTGGTGCCAGAGTCAGGACTAAACATGGACCGGCCTCCTGCTGGTGCCAGAGTCAGAATTAAACATGGACCGGCCTCCTGCTGGTGCCAGAGCCAGGACTAAACATGGACCGGCCTCCTGCTGGTGCCAGAGTCAGGACTAAACATAGACCGGCCTCCTGCTGGTGCCAGAGTCAGGACTAAACATGGACCGGCCTCCTGCTGGTGCCAGAGTCAGGACTAAACATGGACCGGCCTCCTGCTGGTGCCAGAGTCAGGACTAAACACGGACCGGCCTCCTGCTGGTGCCCAGAGTCAGGACTAAACACGGACCGGCCTCCTGCTGGTGCCAGAGTCAGGACTAAACATGGACCGGCCTCCTGCTGGTGCCAGAGTCAGGACTAAACATGGACCGGCCTCCTGCTGGTGCCAGAGTCAGGACTAAACATGGACCGGCCTCCTGCTGGTGCCAGAGTCAGGACTAAACATGGACCGGCCTCCTGCTGGTGCCAGAGTCAGGACTGAACATGGACCGGCCTCCTGCTGGTGCTAGAGTCAGGACTAAACATGGACCAGCCTCCTGCTGGTGCCAGAGTCAGGACTAAAAATGGACCGGCCTCCTGCTGGTGCCCAGAGTCAGGACTAAACATGGACTGGCCTCCTGCTGGTGCCAGAGTCAGGACTAAACATGGACTGGCCTCCTGCTGGTGCCAGAGTCAGGACTCAACATGGACCGGCCTCCTGCTGGTGCCAGAGTCAGGACTAAACATGGACCAGCCTCCTGCTGGTGCCAGAGTCAGGACTAAACATGGACCGGCCTCCTGCTGGTGCCAGAGTCAGGACTAAACATGGACCGGCCTCCTGCTGGTGCCAGAGTCAGAATTAAACATGGACCGGCCTCCTGCTGGTGCCAGAGCCAGGACTAAACATGGACCGGCCTCCTGCTGGTGCCAGAGTCAGGACTAAACATGGACCGGCCTCCTGCTGGTGCCAGAGTCAGAATTAAACATGGACCGGCCTCCTGCTGGTGCCAGAGCCAGGACTAAACATGGACCGGCCTCCTGCTGGTGCCAGAGTCAGGACTAAACATGGACCGGCCTCCTGCTGGTGCCAGAGTCAGGACTAAACATGGACCGGCCTCCTGCTGGTGCCAGAGTCAGGACTAAACAAGGACCGGCCTCCTGCTGGTGCCCAGAGTCAGGACTAAACATGGACCGGCCTCCTGCTGGTGCCAGAGTCAGGACGAAACATGGACAGGCCTCCAGCTGGTGCCAGAGTCAGGACTAAACATCGACCGGCCTCCTGCTGGTGCTAGAGTCAGGACTAAACATGGACCAGCCTCCTGCTGGTGCCAGAGTCAGGACTAAAAATGGACCGGCCTCCTGCTGGTGCCAGAGTCAGGACTAAACATGGACTGGCCTCCTGCTGGTGCCAGAGTCAGGACTAAACATGGACTGGCCTCCTGCTGGTGCCAGAGTCAGGACTCAACATGGACCGGCCTCCTGCTGGTGCCAGAGTCAGGACTAAACATGGACAGGCCTCCTGCTGGTGCCAGAGTCAGGACTAAACATGGACCGGCCTCCTGCTGGTGCCAGAGTCAGGACTAAACATGGACCGGCCTCCTGCTGGTGCCAGAGTCAGGACTAAACATGGACCGGCCTCCTGCTGGTGCCAGAGTCAGGCCTAAACATGGACCGGCCTCCTGCTGGTGCTAGAGTCAGGACTAAACATGGACCGGCCTCCTGCTGGTGCCAGAGTCAGGACTAAACATGGACCGGCCTCCTGCTGGTGCTAGAGTCAGGACTAAACATGGACCAGCCTCCTGCTGGTGCCAGAGTCAGGACTAAAAATGGACCGGCCTCTTGCTGGTGCCCAGAGTCAGGACTAAACATGGACGGGCCTCCTGCTGGTGCCAGAGTCAGGACTAAACATGGACTGGCCTCCTGCTGGTGCCAGAGTCAGGACTCAACATGGACCGGCCTCCTGCTGGTGCCCAGAGTCAGGATTAAACATGGACTGGCCTCCTGCTGGTGCCAGAGTCAGGACTAAACATGGACCGGCCTCCTGCTGGTGCCCAGAGTCAGGACTAAACATGGACCAGCCTCCTGCTGGTGCCAGAGTCAGGACTAAACATGGACCGGCCTCCTGCTGGTGCCCAGAGTCAGGACTAAACATGGACCGGCCTCCTGCTGGTGCCAGAGTCAGAATTAAACATGAACCGGCCTCCTGCTGGTGCCAGAGCCAGGACTAAACATGGACCGGCCTCCTGCTGGTGCCAGAGTCAGGACTAAACATGGACCGGCCTCGTGCTGGTGCCAGAGTCAGGACAAAACAAGGACCAGCCTCCTGCTGGTGCCCAGAGTCAGGACTAAACATGGACCGGCCTCCTGCTGGTGCCAGAGTCAGGACTAAACATGGACCGGCCTCCTGCTGGTGCCAGAGTCAGGAATAAACATGGACCGGCCTCCTGCTGGTGCCAGAGTCAGGACTAAACATGGACCGGCCTCCTGCTGGTGCCAGAGTCAGGACTAAACATGGACCGGCCTCCTGCTGGTGCCAGAGTCAGGACTAAACATGGACCGGCCTCCTGCTGGTGCCAGAGTCAGGCCTAAACATGGACCGGCCTCCTGCTGGTGCTAGAGTCAGGACTAAACATGGACCAGCCTCCTGCTGGTGCCAGAGTCAGGACTAAACATGGACCGGCCTCCTGCTGGTGCCAGAGTCAGGACTAAACATGGACCGGCCTCCTGCTGGTGCCAGAGTCAGGACTAAACAAGGACCGGCCTCCTGCTGGTGCCCAGAGTCAGGACTAAACATGGACCGGCCTCCTGCTGGTGCCAGAGTCAGGACTAAACATGGACCGGCCTCCTGCTGGTGCCCAGAGTCAGGACTAAACATGGACCGGCCTCCTGCTGGTGCCAGAGTCAGAATTAAACATGGACCGGCCTCCTGCTGGTGCCAGAGCCAGGACTAAACATGGACCGGCCTCCTGCTGGTGGCAGAGTCAGGACTAAACATGGACCGGCCTCCTGCTGGTGCCAGAGTCAGGACTAAACAAGGACCAGCCTCCTGCTGGTGCCCAGAGTCAGGACTAAACATGGACCAGCCTCCTGCTGGTGCCAGAGTCAGGACTAAACATGGACTGGCCTCCTGCTGGTGCCAGAGTCAGGACTAAACATGGACCGGCCTCCTGCTGGTGGCCAGAGTCAGGACTAAACATGGACTGGCCTCCTGCTGGTGCCAGAGTCAGGACTAAACATGGACCGGCCTCCTGCTGGTGCCAGAGTCAGAATTAAACATGGACCGGCCTCCTGCTGGTGCCAGAGCCAGGACTAAACATGGACCGGCCTCCTGCTGGTGCCAGAGTCAGGACTAAACATGGACCGGCCTCCTGCTGGTGCCAGAGTCAGAATTAAACATGGACCGGCCTCCTGCTGGTGCCAGAGCCAGGACTAAACATGGACCGGCCTCCTGCTGGTGCCAGAGTCAGGACTAAACATGGACCGGCCTCCTGCTGGTGCCAGAGTCAGGACTAAACATGGACCGGCCTCCTGCTGGTGCCAGAGTCAGGACTAAACAAGGACCGGCCTCCTGCTGGTGCCCAGAGTCAGGACTAAACATGGACCGGCCTCCTGCTGGTGCCAGAGTCAGGACGAAACATGGACAGGCCTCCAGCTGGTGCCAGAGTCAGGACTAAACATCGACCGGCCTCCTGCTGGTGCTAGAGTCAGGACTAAACATGGACCAGCCTCCTGCTGGTGCCAGAGTCAGGACTAAAAATGGACCGGCCTCCTGCTGGTGCCAGAGTCAGGACTAAACATGGACTGGCCTCCTGCTGGTGCCAGAGTCAGGACTAAACATGGACTGGCCTCCTGCTGGTGCCAGAGTCAGGACTCAACATGGACCGGCCTCCTGCTGGTGCCAGAGTCAGGACTAAACATGGACAGGCCTCCTGCTGGTGCCAGAGTCAGGACTAAACATGGACCGGCCTCCTGCTGGTGCCAGAGTCAGGACTAAACATGGACCGGCCTCCTGCTGGTGCCAGAGTCAGGCCTAAACATGGACCGGCCTCCTGCTGGTGCTAGAGTCAGGACTAAACATGGACCGGCCTCCTGCTGGTGCCAGAGTCAGGACTAAACATGGACCGGCCTCCTGCTGGTGCTAGAGTCAGGACTAAACATGGACCAGCCTCCTGCTGGTGCCAGAGTCAGGACTAAAAATGGACCGGCCTCTTGCTGGTGCCCAGAGTCAGGACTAAACATGGACGGGCCTCCTGCTGGTGCCAGAGTCAGGACTAAACATGGACTGGCCTCCTGCTGGTGCCAGAGTCAGGACTCAACATGGACCGGCCTCCTGCTGGTGCCCAGAGTCAGGACTAAACATGGACTGGCCTCCTGCTGGTGCCAGAGTCAGGACTAAACATGGACCGGCCTCCTGCTGGTGCCCAGAGTCAGGACTAAACATGGACCAGCCTCCTGCTGGTGCCAGAGTCAGGACTAAACATGGACCGGCCTCCTGCTGGTGCCCAGAGTCAGGACTAAACATGGACCGGCCTCCTGCTGGTGCCAGAGTCAGAATTAAACATGGACCGGCCTCCTGCTGGTGCCAGAGCCAGGACTAAACATGGACCGGCCTCGTGCTGGTGCCAGAGTCAGGACAAAACAAGGACCAGCCTCCTGCTGGTGCCCAGAGTCAGGACTAAACATGGACCGGCCTCCTGCTGGTGCCAGAGTCAGGACTAAACATGGACCGGCCTCCTGCTGGTGCCAGAGTCAGGAATAAACATGGACCGGCCTCCTGCTGGTGCCAGAGTCAGGACTAAACATGGACCGGCCTCCTGCTGGTGCCAGAGTCAGGACTAAACATGGACCGGCCTCCTGCTGGTGCCAGAGTCAGGACTAAACATGGACCGGCCTCCTGCTGGTGCCAGAGTCAGGCCTAAACATGGACCGGCCTCCTGCTGGTGCTAGAGTCAGGACTAAACATGGACCAGCCTCCTGCTGGTGCCAGAGTCAGGACTAAACATGGACCGGCCTCCTGCTGGTGCCAGAGTCAGGACTAAACATGGACCGGCCTCCTGCTGGTGCCAGAGTCAGGACTAAACAAGGACCGGCCTCCTGCTGGTGCCCAGAGTCAGGACTAAACATGGACCGGCCTCCTGCTGGTGCCAGAGTCAGGACTAAACATGGACCGGCCTCCTGCTGGTGCCCAGAGTCAGGACTAAACATGGACCGGCCTCCTGCTGGTGCCAGAGTCAGAATTAAACATGGACCGGCCTCCTGCTGGTGCCAGAGCCAGGACTAAACATGGACCGGCCTCCTGCTGGTGGCAGAGTCAGGACTAAACATGGACCGGCCTCCTGCTGGTGCCAGAGTCAGGACTAAACAAGGACCAGCCTCCTGCTGGTGCCCAGAGTCAGGACTAAACATGGACCGGCCTCCTGCTGGTGCCAGAGTCAGGCCTAAACATGGACCGGCCTCCTGCTGGTGCCAGAGTCAGGACTAAACATGGACCAGCCTCCTGCTGGTGCCAGAGCCAGGACTAAACATGGACCGGCCTCCTGCTGGTCCCAGAGTCAGGACTAAACATGGACCGGCCTCCTGCTGGTGCCAGAGTCAGGACTAAACATGGACCGGCCTCCTGCTGGTGCCAGAGTCAGGACTAAACATGGACCGGCCTCCTGCTGGTGCCAGAGTCAGGACTAAACATGGACCGGCCTCCTGCTGGTGCCAGAGTCAGGACTAAACATGGACCGGCCTCCTGCTGGTGCCAGAGTCAGAATTAAACATGGACCGGCCTCCTGCTGGTGCCAGAGCCAGGACTAAACATGGACCGGCCTCCTGCTGGTGCCAGAGTCAGGACTAAACATAGACCGGCCTCCTGCTGGTGCCAGAGTCAGGACTAAACATGGACCGGCCTCCTGCTGGTGCCAGAGTCAGGACTAAACATGGACCGGCCTCCTGCTGGTGCCAGAGTCAGGACTAAACACGGACCGGCCTCCTGCTGGTGCCCAGAGTCAGGACTAAACACGGACCGGCCTCCTGCTGGTGCCAGAGTCAGGACTAAACATGGACCGGCCTCCTGCTGGTGCCAGAGTCAGGACTAAACATGGACCGGCCTCCTGCTGGTGCCAGAGTCAGGACTAAACATGGACCGGCCTCCTGCTGGTGCCAGAGTCAGGACTAAACATGGACTGGCCTCCTGCTGGTGCCAGAGTCAGGACTAAACATGGACCAGCCTCCTGCTGGTGCCAGAGTCAGGACTAAACATGGACCGGCCTCCTGCTGGTGCCAGAGTCAGGACTAAACATGGACTGGCCTCCTGCTGGTGCCAGAGTCAGGACTAAACATGGACTGGCCTCCTGCTGGTGCCAGAGTCAGGACTCAACATGGACCGGCCTCCTGCTGGTGGCCAGAGTCAGGACTAAACATGGACTGGCCTCCTGCTGGTGCCAGAGTCAGGACTAAACATGGACTGGCCTCCTGCTGGTGCCAGAGTCAGGACTAAACATGGACTGGCCTCCTGCTGGTGCCAGAGTCAGGACTAAACATGGACCGGCCTCCTGCTGGTGCCAGAGTCAGGACTAAACATGGACCGGCCTCCTGCTGGTGCCAGAGTCAGGACTAAACATGGACCGGCCTCCTGCTGGTGCCAGAGCCAGGACTAAACATGGACCGGCCTCCTGCTGGTGCCAGAGTCAGGACTAAACATGGACCGGCCTCCTGCTGGTGCCAGAGTCAGAATTAAACATGGACCGGCCTCCTGCTGGTGCCAGAGCCAGGACTAAACATGGACCGGCCTCCTGCTGGTGCCAGAGTCAGGACTAAACATGGACAGGCCTCCTGCTGGTGCCAGAGTCAGGACTAAACATGGACCGGCCTCTTGCTGGTGCCAGAGTCAGGACTAAACATGGACCGGCCTCCTGCTGGTGCCAGAGTCAGGACTAAACATGGACCGGCCTCCTGCTGGTGCCAGAGTCAGGCCTAAACATGGACCGGCCTCCTGCTGGTGCTAGAGTCAGGACTAAACATGGACCGGCCTCCTGCTGGTGCCAGAGTCAGGACTAAACATGGACCGGCCTCCTGCTGGTGCTAGAGTCAGGACTAAACATGGACCAGCCTCCTGCTGGTGCCAGAGTCAGGACTAAAAATGGACCGGCCTCTTGCTGGTGCCCAGAGTCAGGACTAAACATGGACTGGCCTCCTGCTGGTGCCAGAGTCAGGACTAAACATGGACCGGCCTCCTGCTGGTGCCAGAGTCAGGACTAAACATGGACCGGCCTCCTGCTGGTGCCAGAGTCAGGACTAAACATGGACCGGCCTCCTGCTGGTGCCAGAGTCAGGACTAAACATGGACCGGCCTCCTGCTGGTGCCAGAGTCAGAATTAAACATGGACCGGCCTCCTGCTGGTGCCAGAGCCAGGACTAAACATGGACCGGCCTCCTGCTGGTGCCAGAGTCAGGACTAAACATAGACCGGCCTCCTGCTGGTGCCAGAGTCAGGACTAAACATGGACCGGCCTCCTGCTGGTGCCAGAGTCAGGACTAAACATGGACCGGCCTCCTGCTGGTGCCAGAGTCAGGACTAAACACGGACCGGCCTCCTGCTGGTGCCCAGAGTCAGGACTAAACACGGACCGGCCTCCTGCTGGTGCCAGAGTCAGGACTAAACATGGACCGGCCTCCTGCTGGTGCCAGAGTCAGGACTAAACATGGACCGGCCTCCTGCTGGTGCCAGAGTCAGGACTAAACATGGACCGGCCTCCTGCTGGTGCCAGAGTCAGGACTAAACATGGACTGGCCTCCTGCTGGTGCCAGAGTCAGGACTAAACATGGACCAGCCTCCTGCTGGTGCCAGAGTCAGGACTAAACATGGACCGGCCTCCTGCTGGTGCCAGAGTCAGGACTAAACATGGACTGGCCTCCTGCTGGTGCCAGAGTCAGGACTAAACATGGACTGGCCTCCTGCTGGTGCCAGAGTCAGGACTCAACATGGACCGGCCTCCTGCTGGTGGCCAGAGTCAGGACTAAACATGGACTGGCCTCCTGCTGGTGCCAGAGTCAGGACTAAACATGGACTGGCCTCCTGCTGGTGCCAGAGTCAGGACTAAACATGGACTGGCCTCCTGCTGGTGCCAGAGTCAGGACTAAACATGGACCGGCCTCCTGCTGGTGCCAGAGTCAGGACTAAACATGGACCGGCCTCCTGCTGGTGCCAGAGTCAGGACTAAACATGGACCGGCCTCCTGCTGGTGCCAGAGCCAGGACTAAACATGGACCGGCCTCCTGCTGGTGCCAGAGTCAGGACTAAACATGGACCGGCCTCCTGCTGGTGCCAGAGTCAGAATTAAACATGGACCGGCCTCCTGCTGGTGCCAGAGCCAGGACTAAACATGGACCGGCCTCCTGCTGGTGCCAGAGTCAGGACTAAACATGGACAGGCCTCCTGCTGGTGCCAGAGTCAGGACTAAACATGGACCGGCCTCTTGCTGGTGCCAGAGTCAGGACTAAACATGGACCGGCCTCCTGCTGGTGCCAGAGTCAGGACTAAACATGGACCGGCCTCCTGCTGGTGCCAGAGTCAGGCCTAAACATGGACCGGCCTCCTGCTGGTGCTAGAGTCAGGACTAAACATGGACCGGCCTCCTGCTGGTGCCAGAGTCAGGACTAAACATGGACCGGCCTCCTGCTGGTGCTAGAGTCAGGACTAAACATGGACCAGCCTCCTGCTGGTGCCAGAGTCAGGACTAAAAATGGACCGGCCTCTTGCTGGTGCCCAGAGTCAGGACTAAACATGGACTGGCCTCCTGCTGGTGCCAGAGTCAGGACTAAACATGGACTGGCCTCCTGCTGGTGCCAGAGTCAGGACTCAACATGGACCGGCCTCCTGCTGGTGCCCAGAGTCAGGACTAAACATGGACTGGCCTCCTGCTGGTGCCAGAGTCAGGACTAAACATGGACCGGCCTCCTGCTGGTGCCCAGAGTCAGGACTAAACATGGACCAGCCTCCTGCTGGTGCCAGAGTCAGGACTAAAACTGGACCGGCCTCCTGCTGGTGCCCAGAGTCAGGACTAAACATGGACCGGCCTCCTGCTGGTGCCAGAGTCAGGACTAAACATGGACCGGCCTCCTGCTGGTGCCAGAGTCAGGACTAAACATGGACCGGCCTCCTGCTGGTGCCAGAGTCAGGACTAAACATGGACTGGCCTCCTGCTGGTGCCAGAGTCAGGACTAAACATGGACCGGCCTCTTGCTGGTGCCAGAGTCAGGACTAAACATGGACCGGCCTCCTGCTGGTGCCAGAGTCAGGACTAAACATGGACCGGCCTCCTGCTGGTGCCCAGAGTCAGGACCAAACATGGACCGGCCTCCTGCTGGTGCCAGAGTCAGTGCATTTTATATTGATTATTCATGCTTTCTTTCTTTGTTCTGTGGTTTTAACGCACCTTTCCTTAAATGATTCGTTAAGTATTCTCACCTGTTACAAATTGCATCGCTCACCATAAGCTCGAACACGGTTTTCTTTTATGCAATATGCCGTTATGAGTTTCCACATAATTCCCAGTATTTAGCGTCCCGCAGGTGCAGCTCAGAACAAGTCGCGGCCTGTGGAAAACTGCAAGGTGTAAGATGAGAGGGCGGGATCAAAGCAGGAAGCAGGTAAATCCCTCCCATACATAAAACACATGCTAAACAAAATGTGTGCAAATCAAACGGGGCGCTTCCGGGGGGCTCCCTACGGCCCACCTGACAGAGACTCGACTCAAGCCCGTCGTTGTTTAACGCCCAGAGCAGTGACGTTATAAGAATGGAAGGTGTGGAAAGGTTTGAAATGATGAAAGATGCATCCAGGGATTATGTCCAGATCAGGATTGTGTTGTCATAACGATTTCAGATAATAAGTCTAAGGAGATATTAAGATGATAAATACTTGACCGATTATTCATTTAAAAGTATTCTGACACTAGCTCTATAATTAAATATAATAAAAAAACTGGATAAATAAAAAAATATATAATTATGATTAAATTCAATGAGATTTTTAAAAATACAGGATTAAGTTTTTAAAAAAAATTCAATGAAATAAATAAAAATGGAATAAGTAAAAAATGATAATAATAATTAAATTCAATGAGATAAAAAAAACGGATGAAGTTAAATTCAATGAGATTAAAAAAACTGGAATAAGTAAACAAAAATAATAATAATTAAATTCAATGAGATTAAAAAACTGGAATAAGTAAACAAAAATAATAATAAATATAGCCGCAAGCGGCAATGATCGGCCCTCGCTACGCCGCCGCCACGCCGCAAGAGAAGGGGGCGCTAACGCGCCCCAATTGTCCTTTTATTACGCCTACTGCTGAATCTGTGACGCTGTCACATCTTCTCCCCTTTGTTTTACCATCAAAAAGCAATTTTACTTTGAATTCTTGGCAAAATGTGCGGCTTTGCCGCACAGACACCGTGACTCTTTGAATAAAAATGTGGATAACTTTTGACGGTCCACGCCTGAAGATGAGTCCCACCAAATTTCAGGTTAATATGTCTAACGCCCTAAGAGGAGTTTGTGAAAGTCTAAAGTGTAAACATGTTCTGGCGATTTCCCCATTGGAATAACATGAAAGGTTTCGGTCATCGTTACGGCAACGCCATAACAATTATGACATGAGTCATTGACTTTTTTGATGGGGATGCCGGAATTGAGTTGTGTGTCAAATTTCATATAATTTCGCAAAACTAAATATTTAACCTCCATATAAAATCTGTAGGGGGCGCTGTGGCTCCAAATTAATTTATTTCACTTCAAGTAGGTTTAGGGCAAAGAGTTTAACAACTGATTCTAATTTTACGCAATTCGGACTTTATCTGCGCAAACGGCAGAAATGTTAAATTTGGGAGATTTCTGAAATTCTTGCTACAGTTTGCGGCTTCGCCGCACAGAGACCGTGACAGGTATCAATGTAATTTGGATAACTTTTCATGTCCCACTCCTCAGTAGCATTTTCACCAAATTTCAGCTTTTTAGGGCCAACGCCCTGGGAGGAGTTCGTAAAAGTACGACGTTTGGAAAAACTCCGAAGTCATGTTTAGCCATTTTTGAAGCAATATGGCCGACATTTGGTTGGGCGGACGGCGTTGCCGTAATAATATTTTTTACTTCTCTTGTCACCATCTACCTCTGCGCCAAATTTCATGATTCTACGATAAAAACATTTTTGGGTCATTTCCCATCTCTCAATGCATTTTTGGTACATTTGGGGGGCGCTGACGCGCCAATTTTTTTTTTATTTTAGAAAAGGGAAATAGCCAGAATGTAGAGAGGCACGATTTTTAGAGGTGTGCAAATTTTTGTGACTTTTCGTCAATGTTCACTGGGTGAAAAATAGGGGGGTTGGTCCCGAGAAGAAGAAAGAAAGAAAGAATAATATTCCGATACGAAAACAATGTTTCCCATTTTCCAAATATCATAAACTATACATTTTCGGAAAGCGCTCGTGCTTTCCTACCTCATGGTGTGGGTCCCTGGTCACTGACGGGTACTTTCGTTTTTGGCCCTCTATACAGTAATAATGTTCATTTTTTGCATTACATGTTTATATGCACGGAACATGCAAGAGATGGGGAACGTATTCGTGAGCTACTTAGCGCAAATGAGTGCTTTATATGGGGATGACGACCGCTTCGCGGTCGTCATCTCAATGTAAAGTGTTCGTTTAGTGCGCACTTTTGCACGGGCTTCGCCCGTTTACAACGGTAAAGTTCCATTTTCCTACTACTAATTAGTATGCACGGGGTGTGCATGAGTGAAGGAGTGCGTTAGTGAGTGTTTGGAAGTGGGCGAGCGCTTCGCGCTCGATTTCGTGCGCACTACGTGCGCACTTTCGCAGCCGTGCTTCGCACGGCCTGACGAGATTAATAGGCCTCTCGCCAGCTTGTGGCGCTCGGGCCTAATTAAATTCAATGAGATTAAAAAAAACCTGGATTAAGTTTAAAAATAACTATACATTGTAAAGAACACTTTTATTCATTGTGAAATCATAACAATATCAAAATCACAACATACGTAACATGGGAGAGCAATGTTTGATCCTGAAGCTTTGCAATATTATTGTCACGGCAACATGATTATATTTTCTCCAAACTGTGATTCAAACATGCTCTGACTCCCACAGGTCGAGACTGAAACGCTCCCAAAGCCGTCAGCAAATTCAATTAGCTCTGAAGCTAACAGAGCTGAGCAGCCAATGACCTGAAGGACCAGGGAGACAATACAGAGGCAGAGAGAGAGAGGCAATACTGAGACAGAGAGAGAGGCAATACTGAGACAGAGAGAGAGGCAATACAGAGGCAGAGAGAGAGAGGCAATAGAGAGAGAGAGAGAGAGAGAGAGAGAGAGAGAGGCAATACAGAGACCCAGAGAGAGGCAATACTGAGGCAGAGTGAGAGAGGCAATAGAGAGAGAGAGAGAGAGAGAGAGAGAGAGAGGCAATACAGAGACCCAGAGAGAGAGGCAATACAGAGGCAGAGAGAGAGAGGCAATACTGAGGCAGAGAGGCAATACTGAGGCAGAGTGAGAGAGGCAATACAGAGAGAGAGAGAGAGAGAGAGAGAGAGAGAGAGAGAGAGAGAGGCAATACAGAGACCCAGAGAGAGAGGCAATACTGAGGCAGAGAGAGAGGCAATACTGAGACAGATAGAGAGGCAATACAGAGACCCAGAGAGAGAGGCAATACTGAGACAGAGAGAGAGGCAATACAGAGACCCAGAGAGAGGCAATACAGAGACAGAGAGAGAGGCAATACAGAGACAGAGAGAGAGACAATACAGAGACCCAGAGAGAGGCAATACAGAGACCCAGAGAGAGAGAGAGGCAATACAGAGACAGAGAGAGGCAATACAGAGACCCAGAGAGAGGCAATACTGAGACAGAGAGAGGCAATACAGAGACCCAGAGAGAGGCAATACTGAGACAGAGAGAGGCAATACAGAGACCCAGAGAGAGGCAATACTGAGACAGAGAGAGAGGCAATACAGAGACCCAGAGAGAGAGGCAATACAGAGACACACTTCTTTCACTGTTTGATTAAGAACTAGCAATGGGGTTAGGCCGATATACTTCTACAGAAAATACCACGATAAACGATAAAAAGCAGGATAATCCCACTAAAATATTTTGTAAATGTACAATATTGTTACGAGAGAAAAGAGCTGGAAAGAAATACTTGCAGCTGTGGATCAAATGTTGTTGTGTCCTTGGGCAAGACACTCCACCCACATTGCCTTAATAAATAACTCAACTTTACAAAAAAAAGGTACACATAAATAAATACTGGGCCACTGCAAATATTATAAGGATAAGTCGATATAGTAATAATCGTGACAGACATAACTGTGGCACCAAAAAAGAAACTAAACTGGCGTCACTGGCGTACAGTGTTGTGTCGGTGGATACATTCTCACCCTGACTAAACCTGTAGTGTCAAGTGTCCTCGGGCAATACATAAGATTATAAGATAAGATATTCCTTATTGTCCACACATGGGGAAATTTCATTGTTGCAACGCAGGTAGATACAGAGGAAAAAGACATATAACTTATAGGAAGGGTTAGGGTTATAACTACAGATACAGTGTTAGGGTTAGGGGTTAGGGGTTAGGGGTTAGGGGTTAGGGTTAGGGGTTAGGGTTATAACTACAGATACAGTGTTAGGGTTAGGGGTTAGGGTTAGGGTTAGGGTTAGGTTATAACTACAGATAAAGTGTTGGGGTTAGGGGTTAGGGTTAGGTTATAACTACAGATAAAGTGTTGGGGTTAGGGGTTAGGGGTTAGGGGTTAGGCGTTAGGGTTAGGGGTTAGGGTTAGGTTATAACTACAGATAAAGTGTTGAGGTTAGGGGTTAGGGTTAGGGGTTAGGGGTTAGGAGTTAGGGTTAGGGGTTAGGGTTAGGGTTAGGGTTAGGTTATAACTACAGATAAAGTGTTGGGGTTAGGGGTTAGGGTTAGGGTTAGGTTATAACTACAGATAAAGTGTTGGGGTTAGGGGTTAGGGGTTAGGGGTTAGGCGTTAGGGTTAGGGGTTAGGGTTAGGTTATAACTACAGATAAAGTGTTGGGGTTAGGGGTTAGGGTTAGGGGTTAGGGGTTAGGGGTTAGGAGTTAGGGTTATGGGTTAGGGTTAGGTTATAACTACAGATAAAGTGTTGAGGTAAGGGGTTAGGGTTAGGGGTTAGGGGTTAGGGGTTAGGGGTTAGGAGTTAGGGTTAGGGGTTAGGGTTAGGGTTAGGTTATAACTACAGATAAAGTGTTGGGGTTAGGGGTTAGGGTTAGGTTATAACTACAGATAAAGTGTTGGGGTTAGGGGTTAGGGTTAGGGGTTAGGGTTAGGGTTAGGGTTAGGTTATAACTACAGATACAGTGTTAGGGTTAGGGGTTAGGGTTAGGTTATAACTACAGATAAAGTGTTGGGGTTAGGGGTTAGGGTTAGGGGTTAGGGTTAGGGTTAGGGTTAGGTTATAACTACAGATAAAGTGTTGGGGTTAGGGGTTAGGGTTAGGTTATAACTACAGATAAAGTGTTGGGGTTAGGGGTTAGGGTTAGGGGTTAGGGTTAGGGTTAGGGTTAGGTTATAACTACAGATACAGTGTTAGGGTTAGGGGTTAGGGTTAGGTTATAACTACAGATAAAGTGTTAGGGTTAGGGGTTAGGGTTAGGGGTTAGGGGTTAGGAGTTAGGGGTTAGGGTTAGGTTATAACTACAGATACAGTGTTAGGGTTAGGGTTAGGGTTAGAACTACAGATACAGTGCACAGGGTTAGTGCACTTATTCTTAAACAACAAATAAAAACTCTACAGACGCATTTATTTACTTTATCTTTTTTTATGTCCAGATCCTCTTGACATGGACGGCGTGTCCCGTGGTCCAGCTCACAGACCGCTGGGACAGACGCCTGCACCTACAGCCTCACTGAACACACCCGCCAGTCCCACAGCCCCTCGCCACACTCTACACGCCTTAAACTGTCTTGGCGCTACACAAACTTCTGCCTCTGTCGCTGTACAACAAAAGAAAATTAACACTTTGGGGTTGCCCGGGTAACCTAATTGCATCACAACAGAGCGCAGAGGAGCCAAAGTAACTGAATTTTGATGAAAAGGCGGTGATAATTTACGGCACTGAGAAATTAGTTGCCGTGGCGACGCGTTAATTACATCTCAAATTAACAATGCAAGTGTAGTGAAATTAAATATAAATCATATTTTCTGCATAAATTACAGGGGTTGATTAGTGCGGGCGCCAGGAGAGAGAGGTTGAGCGATTCCAGGGGCCTGTCACCCCCCCCCGCTCCTCCTCGCTCGCCCTCGCACACGCTTAAAGACACACACTGGATTATTTCACACAGGACGCCATTGCACAGTATTTTCACAGTAAATAGATGGATGTGGGCGCACTAAAACGGGTTCATTTGCATGTCGTACACTCGTTTGCAAACACTTTGACACGTCGCTAACTTCCACTAAATGCTTTGTTTTACCACGGCGACAGAAAATGTGTTTATTGTGCTTGTTGCTGCGAGAAAATAGTTGTGTGAAAACCTTGCTGTTTCTAAAAATAGTGTCAAGGCTTGAGTCAGTCCGCGCTCTGTTCCACTTTCACTTATCTCTGTCAATAAACGGTGCAACATAGGTAATGTATAATGGATACATAAGTGCAGCGTGTTGTCCAAGTACTATATAAAGACACACCCACAATTATTAACAAAATGGTCAAGGCTCACAAATAATTGATAGAAAACCTTTTTAGACTCCTTAGCATATAAGTACAAAATGTGTACAACTACTTAGTGACAGCCCTTAATTCAATTCCGTTCCTGTCGGCTGTTCCATCTCAGGATCAGTATAGAAGATCTGGAAGCCGGATTTAACTAAGCCGGAATTTACCACTGTATTAATACTGTAGAGGCGGAACTTTTTGAAATAACTGACACCTCTGAGTGCAGTATACATTGGTTACTAATGGTTACTAAACTTAACTAAGCCTGGCAAAGCTAAACTTCAGTCTATACGTTAATAAAATTTAAAAAACACATATAATACGTGAAGTCCAGCGTTATGTTTTCATTTGTGGTTTATTACAATCCAGGTGTAATTACACATTGAATTCAAGCTATTTCTCTGTATTAAAAATGGGCATTTAAGAGATTCCCGAGAAGTTTGATATTTTGTTCCACGAGTTTAAACTTTTTGCTTTTTTTAACAAACCTATTCACAACTAGAGCAAGGTTAGCAATAAGTTTATTTACTATTAATATTATTTATAGGGCAATGAATTAGATGAAGGTTAGGGCTTTGGAACATGGAACACTAAGGATGCTCTGTAGGCTCCATCAGACAGGGCAGTGCAGCATGAAACAGGGACGAGAGGGGAAAGGACATTCAGCAAATTGTCAGAGCCAGATTCTAACTCAGCAGCGCACGGAGCTTACATACGTCCTGTAAACCCCACCAGATTTGTACCATCTGCAAAAAACATTAAAACAGTACTAGTTAATTTGATTAGCAGTGGTCAATGCATTCCTAGCATCAGTTTCAAGGCGATTTTCACAACTTTATAGAGTGGAATTTTGCAGTCACAGTAAAGCTGACAACATCTGACATGCTAACAGAGCACTCGGACAATGAAAGTCGATGCAAGCAGCCCACAGCGATCTCATTTTGACCCCCAAGAGCTTCCTTTACAATATATGTGCTGGGGAAAACAAATGTGGCTCAAGTACAGGTGGGAAAACGGGGTACAGCCACTTTAAGAGGCCTGGTTGCAGAGGTAAAGTGCAGTTCTCCCAGCTGTTCCTCCTGTGGCCTCACTTCCCTTTAAGCATCACAAACAAGCCTCCAGAGTGATGTACGGGAGGGGGGAGAAAGCGCAAACACTACAGCAACAGGAATCAACTTGAGCCTCTAAATTATGCATGCTCCAGATGGATACATTTCCCCGGGAATTCACACTAAAACAGCCCCTGCCTAAACGCTGCCTGTCGATCCAGCGGACGGCACAGAGAATCAAGATAACAAAGATCACTTTATCTGAAACGCTGCGTGTCTGATTCATATCAACTTTGAAGAGTGGGGGCCCCTCGACACCGCGCGCTCACGTTTGTTCTGCCGCTCTCCTTCCTCTATCTTCAAAGACGTAGGGGATGCTCTGACCTTGTCTGAAGGATATTATACAAATCGAATTCCTGGGAGAGCGGTGTCATGTATATCAGGCAGTACACCTCCGCTGCTTGATGTGAGCTTGTTCACAGCCCAGAGGTGCTCCAGCCTCTCATTACTGTTTATTACAGAGGGACCAACAGCAAATGTGCCACAGCAGAGCCACATCTCATCACAGTTTATATTGTATTCATATTTTATACCATTTTAACCTATTGGTTCAAAGTAAGAAGTTACTATATTTTGCATAATTGCACCAACAATGAAAACATACATTGCATGAGCTATGTATGTTTTTAATTTCAAATAACAGATACAAATATGCATACATATTATGAAAGAGGTGTTTGTAGCTCATTGTCTTGGGGCAGGAAACACAATGATGACGCAGCGGCCAGCGCAGGCCTGTCTGGAGTTTGCATGTTCTCCCCGTGTCTGTGGAGGTTTCCTCTGGGTGCTCCGGTTTCCCCTCCCACTAAAACATGTAGAATAGGCTCCTCCCCTGAAAAAGAGATGTGACATCGCCGTGGGAGACGTGAGAGATGTTACATCAGCCTGCCCTGGGCCCACAGGTGGAACCTGGTACAATGCATCTCTGCTGAAAGGGTTCATGGTTAGTGTGCACTGCCCTGTCACAAAAATAAATCATAAATGACCATTGTAACTTGTAATCCAATAAACCTGTTCTCAAAACATAGGCTACTATAATGTTATTGAATATGTAAAATTAACACCTTCTCTAATTGGGAGCATTTGCATCTAATTATAGAGACAAAAACAATGCAAAATCAAGGAAGATGAAACACTTTGAGGAGAAAGTGATGGCAATAGAGCTGTTTACTAATTACAGATATTATAGCTAAAAGCATTCATTAAAAACCTGCATTTTATGGATGTGCGGTTTAGTGTTTACCAATGGAGCGATTATGACAGTTTAGAAACATCTTTCATAATATGAGTGATAGGTGATGTTTTAAATGTCAATATAAAAATGTATAAATTAACAAACATTTTCAGGTTAAACCATTTAAGACCTGCCAAGTACATCATCCGGCTCCCCATCAAGAAAATTCAACTTTTAATTTCATCTGCTTGGGTGCAATTGAGACAGACTAACTTCCTGAGGCGGGACACAGAGGTTGGGATGACCTCAGTCCCTTAGGTGCTTCTGGGCCTTACTCATCCATTTGTGAACGAAGATGACGACTTTTAAAAGGACAGGACATCATTATGAGAATAAGTAGTCTTTCCTGTGGTCCTTTTTCACCAGCCGCTCTCCCAGAGTCATTCCGATGCATTTATACAGAAGTATAAGTGCACAGGGGCGGGAGGGGCCCCACTTTAATGGCCCAGTAATGTCGGAAGCTGCACTCCCTGGACAGGGCAGTACAGTAACACACTGCACTGACCTGTGTGAGCTTATATAGGATGTTAAGGTAAGCGCAGCAGTCATTTTGAAAAAGTGGACATTTAGTCAAATACTTATAGTTATATTTAAATTAGAGGTGGGCAATATATCAAAATGTAGATAATATTGTGAATGGTGTTTTGAAGCGATACAACATTTTAATATACTGTACTGTACATCGTTTATAATATAAAATGCTATAAATAGGGCTGGTTAAAAATAAGAATGAAATAAGGTTTGTTATAAACTTTCAACTAAGGGTACAAGGTGATATTTCTGCACTTTTACAGACCTTACACTTTTGGCTGATGATTACACCGCAACTGGAAGACCTGTTTTAACACATGTCTGTTGGAATCGCACTTATAGCGTAAGATGTTTGGCTGTAGATGGTTGACCGGGCGCTGCACCGCTCCTGACAGGTTGGCCAGGCAACTTTGAAGAACGGGTCAAATGTGGAGGACAAATAGCCAAACAGGGATGACTGACGACACCCAAAAGCAAGAGCATCCGCCATAGACTTTCTCAAGGATCACTATCTACTCTCAGAATACATGAGATTGCACACATTCTTGTGATTAAAGTCTGGGCATAACTTTACAGAAAATATTAAAGAGAACTAAAGTCTCTACAACGTGCCAATTGGAAGAATTCTCAGAAATACCATGTGTCAGTATCAAGCACAGATGTCTAGGTGACATTTGTTTAAGTGGCTTCTTCTACAGCACAGCAGAAAGTGAAATGTGAAAAAAGAAAATGAAGGAATGTCAATGAAGCAAGTCACAGTATATCTCTCTAAAGATGCTCTTGTCATCATCTCAAATGTGTCTGTAGGTTACTGCCATTTGAAAAATGTCCAAAAACGTCTAAACGTGTCACTAAAGACCCGCCACCCACCACTGTCTCCAGATACTGTCAGCTCTGCTCGTGGCGGCAATCAATAATCCAAATAAAATCTGTTTCAAACGCGCTGAGGTTCTCTTAAATGTCACACAACCTGCTGCTGAAAAGAGAAAAACGCCAAGACCTTCCCAACAAGTTTACATAAACCCCACGGATAATGCTGGCTCTCCCGGGGGGAACTAAAAGCTGCAGCCTTTGAATCCAGAGGGAGGGTATTTTCAGCGGGGCGGCCCAGCATGTGAGATCCTGTATGTCTCTCACAGCTTAGCTTGTTTTATTGAAAGGTTGTTTGAAAGGCCCTGAAACCGAGACATCGCCGGTCATGTTTGTTTAGCTCAGGAGAGGAACGATACGCCAAAGACAGAGGCCAAAATCAGATGGGAAACTGGCACACAACAAGAAACTGTATTAGAGCAACATTGGTCCAGGTTTTCTACAGTAGACACCAAATGTGACTTGTGCATATCTGGGCCTTGGCAGGAACATCCTAGTTGTAGAAAAAACAATAAAAAAATTAAAATAAAAAAACACATAATACTGGAATCTAGATTTGAGGAAGTACTGAAAAAATACTCAAATAGGACAAAGTTCCTGAACAGTTTTAGAAGGTTCTTGATCTTCACCAGAACTAAAACAATGCTAATATGAAATAAACGGCTCTTATTGTTACTTTTAAACAAAACATTCTACTATTGAAATTGGTATCGAGCATTGAGCCTTTTTAATTAGTGCCAAAACAGACACATGGCCAGCGTTTGTGCCGTTTGTGCCGTTTGTGTCGTTTGTATCGTTTGTGCCGTTTGTGTCGTTTGTGTCGTTTGTGTCGTTTGTGTCGTTTGTGTCGTTTGTGTCCATGGCAGAACATTTACTTACATTACATTCAGGTTATAGCCCCACTCAGAGACTCTACAACAGACTCAGCCCCACAACCTCCTTCGCCGTCAGACTCCAGCACTTACAACTAACAAGTGCAATTCCAATGTGTATCTAAACATGAGTGAAAATAACCATCTCCAGCGCTCTGTTCTGTGGTAATAGAGTGAGCGGAAGAGCGAGGTGAACTTGACACTCCCATTAGGCCCGTACTGGAAAGTGCTGTATTTGATCAGGAGAGGGAAAATTGAGCAAAAACGAGCTGAAACTGGATCCCACATGACTTATTTTCCTGTTGCCTTGCGGCTTTAGGTGTCACTCAGACTTAATAAAGCACTCCAGATTTTTCATTTTATCACACCAAATAGACTGGGCAAAAATAAAATCACCCGTTTTAGGCCTAATGGAGCCAAAGTAATGGCCGGGGTGAAACTGACACACTAACACGCCGGGTCCATAGTAACACCATCAAAATGAAAGCATATTCACTTGTGCCGTCTTCAGGAATCAATTCAAACCCAATATTGGCCTTTTTCGCAGACTTTATTTCATAACGGTCTCCAACAAATACGGCACTTTGGCAATAGACTGTCACCTCTCCAGAACACAGCGATTTCAGCCGATGGGGTTACGGTCTCCCCCCGCCCAACAGTCGGCCTATAACTCTTTTTTTATTCCCCCACTTTATACATTAGAGGTACATTACAGCCATCGCAGAAGATAGGATGAGTCCACTTTTACACCCAGGTGTTCCATTGCAAGGTTAGGTCATCGGGACGGTTATGACCTTTCATGGCTCTATATCTCCAATGAAAATGATCCCTACACATTGACATGCAACACAAACGCCCTTGGTGCCGCACCGAGATAAGGCCAAAGCAATTCACGGGCGACATTACGGAAATATTCATTTGGGAATTAAAAATTATAATTAGAAAGGGCAGGTTTTGCGGTCTTTTTTTTTTTTACGGATGCCGGGTGTTTTACAGTGACAGGGGCTAAAAGGCAGTCATTAGCCGAGCACCACTTTCAGAGATTTCCGTAATATTGTCATTAGTGTGTTTGTCTTCGGATGGAGCGACTTCTTTAAAAGCAGAGCCAAAGTGAGAGGGAAAACTGTAGTCCCAAGTGTTGGCAAAGTGATTAATTATTCCGAGCAAGACAGATGTTAAATTGTGTATGCCCATCAGCGGCAAAGACTTTCTGAAGATTTATCATTCATGTAAATCATGAATTAAATATTTCCTTGTTGAGAGAAAATGCTACATCTGTTTGATACGTTGTTTGCTCCTGACTGCAGAAAATACAGCCCACAGATCTGACCTATTCAAACTAGTTTGGAGACAGGTAAGGCAGGGCATTGATATTTATGGAGGAACATTTCAAACTTAGAGTCTTTACCAATAGACTTTCTCCTCCTACAAGATGCAAAATGCTCAAAAAGAGTCAAGTAGTAAGTAAGAGGTCTAATAGAATAATGCATCCATCTGTATTTTATTTATCATTTGTTTGATCTGGACAAATATAATAAACAAGTACTGGTAAGAATAATCCGATGCAGTTATCACAATGTTTATATATATATATATATATATATATATATATATATATATATATATATATAATATATATATATATATATATATAAGGCTAATTCACAACAGCAGTCCCTAAAAGGGCTTTAAACAGATAAAATGTCTGTAAATGATGTGTTAGATGAGTTTAAAAGCAATAAATACTAAATATATATAATAATAAATAGTGGATATGAATACATTTAAATAAATACTAAATATACACACATTACGCACATTACGCTCTGTTACTCTCCTCACCAGGGCCGCTGCGAGCCATTTGGGGGCCCTAAGCAGAAATGCTCAGTGGGGCCCACGTAACCACAACCCCCTTTGATGTGTATGTAAAAAATACATAATTCTAAAAGAAAATAGGGTATTTAATTGTGTATATTACTTGAATCACAATCCTAAGGAAGTCTTGGAATCATATAATTTCCAGTATTCTGGTGCATTTTAGATGTAATGAAATGACACCGCTCCAGCTGAGCCCCTGGTCCGTCTGTGTCTGTTTGAACTGTGTCTTGTGCAGTGGAGCTGTCCGTGGGCAAGAGAGAGGTGACATCACTCGAGTCCTGGAGTAAGTTGAAATGCCAACTAAGGACATAGTAGGCCTACTGTATATACTCCACATTTAATTGTAAAAGAAACAGTGCAGCTGCTTCACAAACAGCCAATTCTGTCATTCAATCCAAACAGCCTGGTGAGGCTGGTGGGGCCCCTCAGAGCACCTGACGCCCTCTGCACCGTGTGATTTGAGCGTAAAGGGAGCACACGGCTCACACATGGTCACACTGTTGCTGTCGGACTAAGTCTGTTTTTTGAATGTGGAGAGTTTGCTTCTAGTCTTTATGTGAGCAGGTAATGAGTTCAAATGTTTCACTGAAAAGTCAATCTGAGCAAAACAGGTTTTACAGAAAGGAACTCTACAGTCCCCATGTGCGCTGGCTCTTTGGGCCCTCTACAGAGTGGTTCAGGTGCAGGTCCATTCAAACATCTAAGTTTAAATTACACATTTTCCTAAAATGTTAGATTTCTAAGTGCCTATGTCAAACTGGACTACTCATTGAACTAAAATGCAGTTAAGAAAAATCATTTTACTTCCTTGTTATATTGGGCCAAAACTCATCTATTGTCACTTTTTTATTCATTTGACTAATACAAATATGTGAGATTCCATTATTTAGTTGAATTCTTGTTTAGAGGGTCAAAAAAGTAGATTATTATGTTTAAATGATGCATAGACTTTGGATGGAATGAGCATCCCTGGTGTGATGTCACTTCCTGTAACTTTTCTACAGTTTTTTAAACTTTTCTCCACAAATATTTACTTGATAGGTGTAAAAACTATAATTTATATTTACCGTAATGTACAAATTAGAAACTCATAATAACTTGTCAAACACACTCGTCAAATTAAACTAAACTGTGGTGAAATCTGATGTCTTTTTTATCTAGAATGTTCTAAGCACCAGAGGCGCTGGAGGCTTCAGAGATGTTGGGCTGGTCTGAGACCAGACAGAAGGATTTTTTTTCCCCAACATTAATATTTGATATTTGTGTTGCTTTTGTTATTTACCAATACCAATATTAAGATTATAAAAGCAATAGCAAGTCCAAGCAAAGTCGATAAATTCATGTATTAATATAGGGTTCAAACTCATTTGTGGCACGACTGTGTAAACAAATAAACCCCTTTTATGCACTCCCATTTCATTTTTAATCATTTTGTTTAAAAGGACAAATCTGATGGACTGAAGACAAACTTGACACAGAGACTGAGGCAGCAAAAAAATATCAGCTGAATGATCAATATCGGCCGATACGATAAAATAATATTACAAGGGGGTAATAATGGACTCAGACTTGAACTTTAATAGCCACGTCAAATCAATAACATCAGCAGCTTTTTACCATCTAAAAAACATTGCCAAAATCAAAAATATAGTGTCAAAACCAGATTTAGAGAGACTTATCCATGCGTTTGTCTCCAGTAGATTAGACTACTGTAACGGCCTGCTCACTGGCCTCTCCAAACGAGCTGTAAAACAGCTGCAGTACATCCAGAACGCTGCTGCTCGGGTCCTGACCAGAACCAGGAAGTATGATCACATTAGTCCTGTTCTCAGGTCTCTGCACTGGCTCCTGTGGCTCAGAGAAGAGACTTTAAAGCAGCTCTGCTTGTGTACAAGTCTCTCCATGGCCTAGCACCAAAGTACATCTTGGATATGTTAGTGCCATATGAACCATCTCGGACTCTGAGGACCTCAGGGACCGGCCTCCTGCTGGTGCCCAGAGTCAGGACTAAACATGGAGAATCTGCGTTTCAGTTTTATGCAGCTAAAATCTGGAACAGTCTTCCTGAAGATGTGAGACAGGTTCTACTCTAGCAATGTTCAAATCTAAGCTAAAAACAGTTTTGTTTAGCTGCGCATATGATTGAAAGGATTTTTTCTTTGCACTCTTCTCTTTTGTTTGTGATTTTATTAGTTTAGAAAATCAGTTGGATTGATAATTTTTAATTTAGTTAATTTTATTGTATTTCTGTTTCTGTCATTTCTTTGTGATTTGAATGCATTTTTCCTGCTGTGTGAAGCACTTTGAATTGCCTTGTGTATGAAATGTGCTCTACAAATAAACTTGCCTTGCCTATTACCCACTGATACTGAAACCAATACATCACCTAAAAGTAATTATTCATGTATTTATTACAGTGTATTATATAGTGCTTTTCCAGCTTCAACACACTCAAAAGCACTTTACTAAGTGTCTTGCCTAAGGAGACAACAGCATTTCCTCCAGCGCCCCAGTGTTCCAGCAGCTCCTTTTCCATATCTAAAATGAAAAGGTGAAGAGTTTTCTTTTGTCTCGGAGAATGCAGCACATCACACGTGTAGGATTGGGCAATTTGCCAAAAGAGTTTTACCACTTTTTTCACATCTTAATAATTTTGTCATCACAATGAATTACAATGCCTTGAATATGTAAATAAAGTTATCTGCTTCTTCTGAAAGTTTTTGCTTGATTGAAATGGCTTAAAATCACTTGTTAATCACTCCAGGCTTTGCTGATGTGGGTGAAACGTGTCTTTATTTGAAGATAGAGAACATTTTTGAATCACGATATGTGTTTTTTCTTCTTATTAAAACAGCATATCGACACAGGAATGAGATCATGATTCAATTTGTATCACCATATCTCCCAGCACACACCTGTCAATCAATGCTATTTCCACTATTGCTGTTGTTTGGCTGGGAAAATCTAACATTTGTTTAGAATTTAGAACCAAACCAAAGAACAACACGACTAAACAAAGATCTCACAGTCAAAATGTGAGTTCAAAAAACAAAACAGGCCGTTTCAGCGACACTTGCAACCCTCGCCCGTGTTACTTCTAGTTGTTTGCATAAATAAGAGCAAAGCGTCAGGCCTGCGCTGCCGTGTCAGGGGGATCAGGGACGCGCCGTGGCAGAGGCGGCTGTGGTGGCGGAGGTCGACCCGCGAGCCGCACCCGTCGCCCCCGTCGCCCCCGGCCACCGTCACATCGCCAGCCGCCGGAACAGACAGGCCCTGCGCACAACAGATGGAGCTAATGATGCGAAACAAAAGAGATCATTTCACCGTGGTCCAGGAGGAAGCCACAGAGAGAGGCCTGTGGAAGCCTGAATGATCGGAGCGGGGGGCTTTTTTTGGAGGTGGGGAGGAGGGAAAAGGTCTTTGAGGATTGAATTGAAAAAGGAAATATATCAGACTGAAGTTGTGGAAGAAGCAGATGTTTGAAAGCCCTGAATGCAAGAAGAGTGCAGTGCAGTGTCTTACTGTTACTTTTGTTATGTTACTCCTCATCAATGGAGCAATGAGTCATATTTGTGTTATATTATGTTTGGTCTGGTTTAGTCTTTGTTTGAAAAAGGAGAATATGTGATGTTTGAATGATAAAAAAAAACGTCTGGTTTGGTGGATTTTGACCTTTGACCTCAGACATGGGTCATTATAGCGGGGCAGAGAGTGTTTCATGTGACTTACAGTAACACAATCATGACTGTGTTACTGTTGCTTTTCTCTGCCAAACTGGATTTCCCTGAGTCTATTGAAAAGGGGGAGGAGAAGAAACATCAAACAACTAATACAAAAATTGGTGTGTTAATGATCCAGCAGCTTAAAGAACCATCCAAGTGTCAACTGTAAACTTACTCTATATTGACAGCGGCAGAACTTTGAGGCATCTACATTGTTAACCCAGGTCACGTGACGCATCTGAGACACTATAAAAGCCTTGAGGCGTCACTCGCAACATGCTAAAGAACACATTCATTTATCGAGGACTGTCCAAAACCGTGTGATTTGCATGATGTTAATACAATCGATATTTACTGCAAATTGCTGCGTCCTGAACTATGAAAACAAATCAGATTTGAGCTGAGGTCATTTGCATTTCCTGGGGGAAGGGATTACATTTAGAGGTCATCTCTGTGAGCCGGTCCTCAGCCGACTCAGAGCGCTGTTGTGTGCCCGTGTCAGAGCCCAGTCAGTCAAACTATCTCTGCTCTGGATATAAGAGGAGGCAGACACCTGGGGAGGGGATTTAACCAGGATGGAGCGCCGGAGTCCAATCTGTACCCATCCGCGAACGGGATCATAGGGAAAAGTTCACCTCTCTGACACAAACAGTGGTATTAGAGTCAGGTTAGCTGAGATAACACTATCAGGCCCATCCCCCGGGCGCACAATGCAGAGTCTTGCTGCAAATAAAGCTACAGTGCCTTGACTCTTTGGCACATTAGCTGTGATTACAATGACCTTCATTATATCAGCCCTCCTTATTACTACACGTAGCAGGCGCCGCTCCCCGAGGCAGAGCGCAGTGGGGAAAGAGTGATGGAAAGCGGTGCGATTCTCTGGGAAGCCAAACACATAGGACATGTACAAGAGCACCTGCTCATTGTGATGCTGACAACTCACTTCACTGATAAGGAACTGCAGGAATCACAATGACTTTGACAACTAAAAGTACAGCAACCTGAACATCGTATTAACTCAACTACAAATCTAAATATCTACAATTACATTTTTTGTTACATATATTTCCATGAAAAATATTTGGTCACAAACAACACATCAAAAGTGTTTTTTCAAGGAATTTGTGTCTGTCCTTAGACCACAAGATAAATGGCGTGTTACAGAAAGTGTTTAATTTATTATTTGGTTAATTGATCATTCAGGATATAATATAGCTATATAATTGTATAAACAAACACAATTATGATTGTGAGAATCGCAGGCAGCAACAATTGATCATTTCAGTTCAATCTATAATCCAAAAACATCATGTAAAGTAGTTTTTTATTCAGCGGTTTATGTGACAATATTGTTACTTTTTCAAATTCATTATTCGCTGTTGTTGCAACAATCATGAATTATGGTCAAATCGTGATCATTCTTCACAATAATCATAACACTATTATTGTGACATCTTTACTTACAACATAATTTCAAATAATAAAGTGTTTAGATTTGGAAAAGAAAACACCTTTTATCAGCAATAAATGTATTTAAATGTCACAGCCACAAAGTAAAGCTCAAAACTGATAAGAAAAAAGTCCAAAGTCCAAAATCCACGTTTTTTGTTTAAATATTCATTATTTCAAGTGGTGGAATTCCCTTTTCCACATTTACTCTGCTCAAGCACGTTTCAAATGTAACAAAGCTTTTAACCTTCAACTTCCTGCCCACTGGTCCTCCACAGGCTACACTGTTAGCTGTTAGCTGTTAGCTGTTAGCTGTTAGCTGCTAGCTGTTAGCTGCTAGCTGTTAGCTGTTAGCTGTTAGCTGTTAGCTGTTAGCTGGAGCCGGCTCTTGGCAAACGCTGCATCTCACTGAGCCTGACCACTGCAGGCGACTATTCTCCTCCCGCTCCGCACTCGTCCTTCTCAGGCCCCGCGGTGCACCCCCCCTCTCTCCCCCCTCCCTCTCTCTCTCCCCCTCTCTCTCCCCCCCTCCCCCTCTCTCCCCCCTCCCTCTCTCTCTCCCCCTCCCTCTCTCCCCCCTCCCTCTCTCTCTCCCCCTCTCTCTCCCCCCCTCCCCCTCTCTCCCCCCTCCCTCTCTCTCTCCCCCTCTCTCTCTCCCCCTCCCCCTCTCTCTCCCCCCCTCCCCCCTCCCTCTCTCTCCCCCTCTCTCTCTCCCCCTCCCTCTCTCTCCCCCCCTCCCCCCTCCCTCTCTCTCCCCCCTCCCTCTCTCTCTCCCACCCTCTCTCCCCCCCTCCCTCTCTCTCCCCCTCTCTCTCCCCCCCTCCCCCCTCCCTCTCTCTCCCCCCTCCCTCTCTCTCCCCCCCTCCCCCCTCCCTCTCTCTCCCTCCTCCCTCTCTCTCCCCCTCTCTCTCCCCCCCTCCCCCCTCCCTCTCTCTCCCTCCTCCCTCTCTCCCACCCTCTCTCCCCCCTCCCTCTCTCTCTCCCACCCTCTCTCCCCCCCTCCCTCTCTCTCCCCCTCTCTCTCCCCCCCTCCCCCCTCCCTCTCTCTCCCCCCTCCCTCTCTCTCCCCCTCTCTCTCCCCCCCTCCCCCCTCCCTCTCTCTCCCTCCTCCCTCTCTCTCTCCCTCTCTCTCCCCCCTCCCTCTCTCCCCCTCTCTCTCCCCCCCTCCCCCCTCCCTCTCTCTCCCCCCTCCCCCTCTCTCCCCCCCTCCCTCCCTCTCTCTCCCCCCTCCCTGTCTCTCTCCCCCTCTCTCTCCCCCCCTCCCCCCTCCCTCTCTCTCCCTCCTCCCTCTCTCTCTCCCTCTCTCTCCCCCCTCCCTCTCTCCCCCTCTCTCTCCCCCCCTCCCCCCTCCCTCTCTCTCCCCCCTCCCTCTCTCTCTCCCCCTCTCTCTCTCCCTCCTCCCTCTCTCTCTCCCTCTCTCTCCCCCCTCCCTCTCTCCCCCTCTCTCTCCCCCCCTCCCCCCTCCCTCTCTCTCCCCCCTCCCTCTCTCTCTCCCCCTCTCTCTCTCCCCCTCCCTCCCTCTCTCTCTCTCCCCCCCTCTCCCCTGGCAGGTAACTGTAGAGCTTCAGTGCACTCACTTAGCTCTGCCAACACGCCCCGCACCGGATGAGCCGAGCCACAGGGGGCACAGGAGTCTCCCTCCAGCCCAGCGGGGGCACACTGTTTGTTTGTGCACATACAGCTCGGAGCAGATCAGAAACAAATTGAGAGATTTCAACAATTCAGCACAATTGCAACACATTTGTCACATTTAACTGTTAATTAAACATAATTATGTTAAATTATATTATAATAATATAAAATAGAATATATGTTTATTATTCAATACAAACATTGTCAACACCCTGGCATTGATACTTGTTAAGAGAAAATGTAAAATTACACAATTTACAACTCAATGTCAATAATTAAATGTGCCTTTTTGGTAAGTAATGAAAGCTGCTTTATTGTATGGGCAACGACTTGTAAATTAATTGGGATAACAAGCAACAAGAGACACTAACACTTTCATATTGAGATATTTGGCAAACTGAACCTCCCATGAACGAATAAAGGTATGAGAGTGATGTAACCAGGAGTGCACTTAGCAGAAACTGAGTTTACACTATGTGGAGCTCTCTTGACAGAGTAAAAAAAAAGCAAATAAAAATGTAACTTAATTACAGATTTATAATGAGCCACTGTACCAGTGCCAAAGACAAGTCCCATCTGAAGACAAACAGGCACCTGCTGAACACTCGCTGCTCGTGGGCTTTCACAGCTAAATTAATCCAGGCCTCGGGGTATCATGACTCCACTCAGTGTCTCACACAATTAAGTCTTCCCACGAAACAGAGGGGCAACTTTTTTACACCAAAATTGTCATGAGCAGAACTGTGACATAGAGAGTATTACAATGGGACCTCAGGATCGCCAGCCTGTGATGCCGACTGTCAGAACGGTAACGCTAATGTTAGTGTAGCACTGGATGCTACATTTAGTCCTCTATAGACCTTCTTCAATTTCTAATTCATTAAAGTATATTTTGTCAAGGATAACAAAGTTAAATCAACATCATGTAAAAAAACATTCAAAGACACCAAGGCTATATATTGTATGATTCCAAAGTGACTTGACAGAGAAGGCACGTAGGGGGAAGTAGATCAAACATCTCTGCTTAGTCAGCTGACTTTGGGACCAAGCTCCAAATAAGCAATATAAAATGGAAGGGCAAATGGATAGATATTAAATGTAAACATTGTTCAATGATTTAAAATACTGAAACACATAAAAGGCGTACCAGTAAGAAGAAGGTCAGTTATTTACTTTGACCATACAATAAATCTGCAGAAGCACGGAGTCTTCCTCACCCACTTACTTGTAGAAATATTACCCTGGCGCATGAGTTAAACCTTCTTACCTTCTTCTTGAAGAATGTGCAGTGGCTGAATCCACGGAGGAGTTATCGCCTGAAGCCACCGCTCACTCCATACGATTTCTGTAGATAAACATAAAACAGCTGTTCAGCATCTCATCTACACTGGTTTCCCCCACATCAAGTGGTTCCAAGCCTGGAGCTTTTTAGAAGATTATACCAAAGATGTCACAAACTAAAGAGCGTTTACAAGGAAATAAATCATTCTGTGCCTCAAAACAACATTGACTCCATCATGACTCTAGTTGGGCAAGAAATGTAGACAAATATATAAGATTAAGAATAATAACAACAATAGTTTTTTCTCATTGTCACTTTATAATTGTGTGCATTATTTTCTCACTCACTCGGCGATGTTCAGAGGTGGATAGTACAGCAAAAAAGAGTAACATTACTTCAACAGAATACAAAGTAATGGTGCAAGCAACTACTTAAGTAAGAGTAACTGCATAAGAGTAACTGTCTGGACATAACAGCTGATGTAGAAAAAGATTCAGTTGAAGTCATCTGGACCTTTTTTTTGTTTTTGCAAAAATGAAACGTTTCGACTCATCCAGGAGTCATTTTCAATCTGAGAATCAAGATTGAGAATGACTCTTGGATGAGTGTCGAAACGTTTCGTCCAGATGATACAACTGAATCTTTTTCTACAATGGAACACTCCTGGACGAATGAGGGATTACACCCACATAACATCTGACAAAACAATAAATAAGGCACAAAATCTATATTTTCAAAGGATGGACACAAAAATAAAAAAAACAAAATCGTATCTGATGATGTGGAAGAATAATTCAAATAATTTATCATTGGCAACATGTGGACTTCAGCTCTCCTCCAGAACAAGCTCTCCCAGCTCAACGTGCCGGACTCAGACACTCTTATGAACACAGGCTTTCACAGGGCTGCGTACTTTCTCCTCTGCTCTTTCTTCACAACTCCATAAAACTGATTCAGTTTGTGGGCTCATCTTGGACGGGGAGGAGTCTGTCTGCAGGAGGGAGGTGGAGCGGCTGGTGTCCTGGTGCAGCGGTAACGACCTGGAACTCAAAGCCCAGAAGACAGTGGACCCCCTCACCATCACAGACTCCCCCATCACCACCGTAGACTCCTTCCACTTCCTCAGCACCACCATCACAAAGGACCTCAAATGGGAGCCCACCATCAGCTCCCTCATCAAGAAGGCCCAGCAAAGGATGTACTTCCTGTGGCAGCTGAGGAAACCCAAGTTGCCGGAGCAGATGATGGTGCAGTTCTACACGGCCATCATTGAGTCCACCCTCACCTCCTCCATCACCTCCTCCATCACCTCCTCCATCATTTCATCCATCACCTCCTCCATCACCTCCTCCATCACCTCCTCCATCACCTCCTCCATCACCTCCTCCATCACCTCCTCCATCATTTCATCCATCACCTCCTCCATCACCTCCTCCATCACCTCCTCCATCACCTCCTCCATCACCTCCTCCATCATTTCATCCATCACCTCCTCCATCACTTCATCCATCACATCCTCCATCACTTCATCCATCACTTCCTCCATCACCTCCTCCATCACCTCCTCCATCACCTCCTCCATCATTTCATCCATCACCTCCTCCATCACTTCATCCATCACCTCCTCCATCACCTCCTCCATCACTTCATCCATCACCTCCTCCATCACCTCCTCAATCACTTCATCCATCACCTCCTCCATCATTTCATCCATCACTTCCTCCATCACCTCCTCCATCACCTCCTCCATCACTTCATCCATCACCTCCTCCATCACCTCCTCAATCACTTCATCCATCACCTCCTCCATCACTTCATCCGTCACCTCCTCCATCACCTCCTCCATCACTTCATCCATCACCTCCTCCATCACCTCCTCAATCACTTCATCCATCACCTCCTCCATCACTTCATCCATCACTTCCTCCATCACCTCCTCCATCACCTCCTCCATCACTTCATCCATCACCTCCTCCATCACCTCCTCCATCATTTCATCCATCACCTCCTCCATCACTTCATCCATCACCTCCTCCATCACCTCCTCCATCACCTCCTCCATCACTTCATCCATCACCTCCTCCATCACCTCCTCCATCACTTCATCCATCACCTCCTCCATCACCTCCTCCATCACTTCATCCATCACCTCCTCCATCACCTCCTCCATCACTTCATCCATCACCTCCTCCATCACCTCCTCCATCACCTCCTCCATCACCGTGTGGTACGCTGGAGCCAGAGCCAGGGACAAACAGAGACTACAGCGCATCGTACGCTCTGCTGACTATTTGCGTTGGCAAAACCCTTCAAAAAACACCTTCCACTCACACACTACATTCATTAGGTTATGTGTCTTGCCCAAGGACACAATAACAGCGGAGAAGTAACTTGGCTTTTCCCTTCAAAAGTTTCATAACAAATGATCGGTTTTACTACATCAAATGCCCCAAACGGTGATTCTTCTGTTTTCACTCACTGACACTTCCATACAAACTGCAGAAGACATTTCTACTGTTTCTGCTGCGTATTTATGTAAAAGGTTAACGTCTAAACCAATAACCTCTACAACATGAGATGTTAAGATGATTGCCTTGGATGTAATGCCCTTTATGTTGTTGAATACACTAAACTAAATATGTTTTCATTACCGCTCCATGCATATGCTTCTCTGTGCGTGCTTCTGTGTGCGTCTCCAAAGAGCACTTTTTGGTGTAAAAGGATCGGGGCCTCGTGTAGGTCAAACTTAAAAACCACATATGTCACCGAGCCAATTTCACCTTCTCTCATTTAACAAACTAATGTACATTTCAGACTGCAAATGGGACTTTACATTATGAAAACAAATAACTGTCTGCAATACAAAGCTAAACTGATTTTTTTAGCCAAGTTTAGAGGAAAAATGTATCTGAAATAATTGGTGGTAAAATGAACAAGGACAAAAGTATGAAATTCTCATGACTGCTAATTAGCTGTGAACGAGGCTGATAACCAAAAGAGAAAACGTATTAAATGCAATAACTATTACTATTGCTAATTACACTTCCAATTATGTCACTAATGAGAAGGGTTTCATTATCAGAACAATGGATAAATAAGAGTTTAGCGTTGGCCTGTTTGTGATGGGGCGGGCGGTGGGGTGCGTGGACCACCGACAACAAATCATAAGTTTAACACAAATTCTACAGCTGACGTATGATTAGGAAATGCACATTCAAACAGATTTAATTTGATCATTAATTTAGTTTTAATATTTACATCTAGACAAGTATTTCACAGGATGCAACGCGAGCACTGATGGCCTTGTTTTGGACGTGAGAACAACTAAACACTCTTGTTGTTCTGTGAGTTCATAATACTGCGCTCTTACACAGACATAAGGTTAAGTTGCGTATTTAAACTCGAATTGCCAGGTAACAGAGAACCTTGGACTGGTGGCACTTCTCCAGTAAAGTCGTTTGTTCAATTTGAGCTAACAATGACCCTCTCGGTAGGTTCCGGTGCCCAGCCCTGATGGCGACTCTCACTGGAGCAGCGCAGCAGCAACAGTCTTTTGCTGAATGACACATCACATTGGGAAAGAAAGTCCAGAATAACCACATGTTATGCTTTATTGGTGAACAGCCAACTCCAGCCATTCTTTATATAGTAGAATGCATAATACACCCAAGGAGTCTTCTCACTCTAACCCTTTACAAAAGTCTGAAGTTCTCGTGGGGTTTCTAACTCTCCTAACTCTACCTCTGTGCTCTACCTTTAGCGGATGTGGTATATGTGACTGCCAACTCAAAGCGCTCTGGATTACGGTCATATCTTCCACATGGCTGGCTCCTAATCCCACCATCTGAGGTAAACAGAGGAGCAGGTGAGGCAAGACTCCTGTCTGAGACGCCTCCTTAGCTCAGAGGGATCTCCCACTTCACACACTCATGGGACTGGCCCGATTCACAAACTTTCCACTGGCATCCGGAGATCATTACAAACTGTCTTTTACAATGCGTTACCATTGTAAGGTGATTTCGACTACTTCTGGGTGATTTTGCAAGGAAACTATTTGGATAGAGCATTTATTTTTAACATACATGAAATAGAGCTAAATGTATGAGATATGCTTATGTATTTTACTTTTACATATTATGTAAAAGCAAAATATGACAAAACATAGGAACATTGTATTTTCAAAAACTCTTGCATGACACTCTTGCTTTATGCATTCATACTCACATTTACATTCATTATGAGCAGTTTTACTGAAAGAAATTAAACTAAAATGATGTTCTACAGTGACTCTTTTGTTACCAACCGTTGAATTACAGTAGTTTCGATCATAAACTGTCATTTTGAGACATGCACTTTTATGAAACAGTTTAGTAAAAGGGATTTAGAAGTATTTTTTTTTACTTTTTTTTTTTTTACAATTTCATATTATGTATTTACAATAAAAGGATTGCATTTAAGACTTTGAAGAAACTTAAATATTTAAATTGTATAGCCATTATTCATCAGTATTTAAGGACAACATATTGGTAAATATGAACGTCCTTATTTACTTGTGAACAGACACGTGTGGACAACAGAGGAACTGCAGGTAAAAGCCCAAATCAAACATGGATAAAAAAAGACACACACAAATCTCCAAAACCTCATCAGCTGCACTTCCCGTGAAATAAAGCCCTCTGTTCAGTGTCTGGCTCTGAGCAGAACTATGCTTAAGTTTAGCTTTGTTCAAATGTGTTTCATACTCAGTTTTATGTGTTCACATTAAGGTGATACCAGTTTTGTGTCACTGCCAAAGAATGCCGCCAAGTTCTCATCTGTCTCTCTTTCATCACAGCACCACAAAAGCAGGAAAAACTAAGAAAAACAAAGTCATAAAAGAACATTCACTTCATGTTTTTGAGATGGGAGATACTCGGAGATGCCTTTATGATTACATAAAAACAGGTTTTGATATGTTTCAGCTTGACTGTGTTTCAATACATTTTTTGTACGTGACCTCATCAGGGGTTTAAAAACACTGCACACGCCCAGAGGAATAAGCACTTGAGGTAAAACACCACAAAAAGAGATTTCACAAGTGAATGAGGCACGTTGTCTCTGCAATGTGTGCATCCAACTCAACGCGTCACTCACTGCTGCAGTAAATGTGTGTACGGAGTAAAGTAAATCAAAATGTGTTTCTTTATGAGTGCATTTTTCTTCAAACACAATATTACTACAAGTGATTATAATATTATGCATAGTTAAAATGTATGTACAAGTGGAAACAGATATCAATTTGACAGTTTTTCTCATTTAAACATATCCCAACAACTATAAACTGGCAGGAGAGCATAATCTATTTTAATCAGTGGTCAGAATGTTATTGCACTTGATCAATGTGTCTTTATTTCTTTACTTTAACTGTGACAGAGACTATTTGGTGTGAACTCGTTTTCTCATTGCTTTACAAAAACAATGCATTTGT
>NW_027315801.1:33435497-33460497 GCF_026437365.1 Eucyclogobius newberryi | reverse complement strand
TGATTGACACATCAAAATAAAGTGTTTTCATCCAGAGTGAGAGATCTGTCATCTTTTAGCACTCGTCCTGATTGAGAGCCGAGCCCAGGAGTATTTTAGGAAGTCCATCAGTCACTCTGTTGATGAGGTGAATGTTCAGACCTGCTCACTTAAAGACGAGCTGCAGCCCTATGTGTGTACAGAGATGTTGATTATGTATGCTAGGAGTGGTCCCGTCTTTTATTGGAAAATTTACACCCGCGCAGTGATTGATATAAATCAGTAGTGGCCACAAAGCAGTAAAAGTCTAATTGTTTCTTCCATTTTGAAAGTCTGGCGTCCATTAAGGAAGCAGTGAGTAATAAAAAGGACTTTTAATCAATCCTCTCCTGTTGATGAGCTGATGTGTGAATGCTCTTCCTGCGACACTGACACCATATGTTAATCTCTCCTTCAACATACAAATACAAGGAAAGGTGAGGAAGGTTTTCAGATACAAAGTGGAAGAAGCGCTCCAAATATAAAAACGTAAGGTATCACCAGTACTTTTGACTATACAACAAGCACCGCTACTATTAACTGCTTCAAATACATCAAATATTATTATTATTATTATTAATTAGATGTAAATAGGTCTGGGTACCGTTCTACACTACCCAAAAAAGGCTACAACTGGTACTAAACAGAAGTTTTGAAGTCTGGAGGGTCCAGGGAGAACAAAAGCACCACAAATTAATGATTAAAAAGTATGTATTAATTTACTTAAATAATAGTAATGTATTCTGAGTCTGATTTATCATTTTATAAAATAATGAATACAGAAAAGTGCCGTTCAGGTGCCGTTCAAAACAAAGTTATTGTTCCAATAAACCTGTAAATATTAAAACTGACCCAGCCCTACTTGAAACAATAACATCCACTGCTACTTAAAGGCATAGTATGTGACATTTTAGCCCATTTTATTCCACTAAAGTTTTACAGAAAAGCCTGTGAGCGCGCTTGCATGTCCACAAACCTTACTCGTACTTGGCCTGTAGGAGGCGCCTCGTCTCGCTTGTTTCCAGAAAAATGTTGTTCCTTTAGCGATGTCAATGAACAAAACATAAGTAACATAAATGTGGCTATTTCCATGGAATTAAATGACTTTCTATCTTCAGAAAAGTACATACTGTGCCTTTAAATGACTGAACCATATGGGCCTTTAAATCATAGCATTTTAGTAGTTTGAGGACAATAGAGACACTTAATTAAAAACGTTGTCACAAAAAAACATAATATATCAATACTAAATTAGATGAATTGCAATAGAATAAAAGTTTCTGGCTTAGCAGTAACTTAGTTTGCACATCCGTTTTTACTCCTGCTACTGACATTGCAAATACAGCCATTTGTCCTCAAAACTCCATCAACCTCTCCTAATATATGTAAAAATATCATTTCTATGAAAAAGTGCAACTTTGAAAAAAATAAAGTACATAGTCTCCACTTTTGCTGCTTTCACTACATCATCGTGGCGTAAAACCATGAAATAAAACGTGTCTAATAAACAGGTATAAATCTCCAGGACATTTTGCAGTATTTTAAAACAGCGGGTCAGGTCTTCCTCTGGTCAGCCTACAGTCTTCACATTGACCCGCTCTCAGTAGCCTGTCCGACCCGTCCCTGACCGGCTGCACGGCCACAGTAAATCCTGCCGACCGCTCATGCTAGGGACATGGGCTAATTAATAAAATCCCCATTACATGCCTTGTGCCCGTTGTTTGCTATTTCAACACCCCATTTATGCCGCGATTACAGTCATTATCAGTCACCGCCATTAATTCTCCGCCCGATGCCAGAACTGCATACTAATAAATTGGACTCTATTTTTTTTTTTTTACCTTTCAAGGAGTTGGGTTGGAGCGCTTCCAGGCGGTGCCACTCCAGATTAGGAGTCATCTGGTGACTCGTAAAAAGCCCTTTGAATAGTCACTGCTGCATCTTTGGAGATAGTTCAAATTTCCCCTTTGATTATTTTCCTTTCCCCTCCAAAATGAATCTTTATTAAGCTTAAATCCTGAATAAAATGAAATTAGCAGCCTGCAAAATATTGCTTTCTTTCCCGACTCTGTTCCCCTGTGCCTGCATGCAAATTATAATGCGTATTTATGTAAATGAGGTGTCGTCTTTAATTAGTTTTGCTTGAGGGCATTAAAATACATGTATTCTTTCACCAAAAATGATTTGATTTGTTGCTCTGTGCAGTTTAGGTTCAAAATGGATAATTATTCCGACTTAAAAAGCTTTATTAATTTTGCACTTTGCGTTTTTGGGCCTGGTTGGGAGTATTATCTTCTCCTCCCTCTGCCCGTGTAGAGTGCATCGTGTGAAATGGAACAGCCTCTTCAGACGCACTCAGCTCCTGCGCCGCTCTCCTCAAGGTCCCAGGTTGAAACCGCACTCTGCAAATGCACTTCACTTATCAAATCTAAACACTGGGCTCCACCGCTGACCTCTGTGCGCTGGCGGCATTTTGGGAAGCAATTTTTCCCGCGCTTTCCATGTTTCTGCGCAGTCGTGAAAGGGCAAGCGCGGTGTTTGGCTTCACAGGACAGTGGGAAGTGACTTATAGAGGCGGAGATAATGTTGAAAAATGGGTTTACAGTTCATATTTAAAAGGGTTCAAAGTAATACATACAGAATCATGACACTTGTTTAGCGCTTTTCAAAACTCTTCAGTTCAGGACGGATGAAAACACAAATGAAACAACAAGAGGCCACATAGATTCCAAAAAAATATGAGAAATGTATAACAAACTTCTTTAAAATAGGGATGTAAAGTCATATTCTGCTGTTTATTTTGGTTAATTTCACGTTTTGTTGAATACATGAACCTCAACCATGACATTTAAAGACCCGACGTTGCACATTTCTGAAGAATTTCCCCTAAAAAAATAAAAGTTTGCTCATCTTTAGTCCCTTTATACACTACACAACATCTTTTCACACGTCAAAGTATTAAACACAAACCGTATTGCCAAACCAGCCACAGAAATAATCACTGGAAACTGTATGAATAACACCTGAGGAATGCTGCAAAACTAATGTGATGCGACCTGACAAGAATTAGCATAAGAAAAGAAGAAAATGGATGGAAAGATGAAACGTTGTGATTCTGACACATTGTCTATACATGCTCAATGATTTATCTGTGAATATGACATATGCTGCGAAGGCTGGTAAATCATCTCGCTCCTCGTCTGTGGTCATTTGCATAAGTATTTCGCATATGCAAATGTTAATAAGCTTGGGACTGGCACAAAGATTTAACGGCTGGCCTTTTATGACTGAAATCCTGAGTCCTATTCAATCCTTTCCTATCGATTTTCAGCATTATTTTAATATTTGTTTAGCAGGATTCGCTTTGTTCCAATAAATCCCGTTGCCCTCTCAGTTTTATGCATTTCTTGTTGATTTACTGTGTCTGCTTGAGTGGCTATTGAACTGAAAACCGCTTGATGTCATTGTACAAAGTGTTGGGTCAACTCCACATGTGGCTGCAGCTTGTGTCCCGCAGTATTTCACCGCGCTGGGATCTCAAAGTGACCAAACTGCGCGGCTGCTCCCTGTTCAATATGAGATCAGTATTCTGCATCCCCTCCACGGACCAGATGAGCTGAAATGGCAAGTTAAGATGCCCCCTCCCCAGCCCGTGCATGATTTATGGAAAGGAAGCTCAAACCATTATAGCATTTTTATTATTATTGTTCTTTCAAGGCTAATGCAACAATAGATTTTTGCATGATTGATGTGTTACACTAAACATTAGAGGATTACATTAACTTTGCATAGAACAGCTAAATGACATGAGATTACTTATTGTTATTTTTGCCTCCACATGATCGCGCTGTAAACTATATAGTATTTCTTGGCATCTATCGATTACCGCATACGTACACAACAGATGTGCACTAATGTTGGCGGATAACGCTTCCTTGCATAATAAAATGTGTTTTTGTTGGTTTGGAAATACCTTTACTGTGGTAGTATTGATTTTGAAGAGACAACACTGTGCTAATGCTATAATGAGGTACAAAAATACAATCTCGTTCCTGCTCCGGAAAGTTTTTGAGGACAAAAATGTAAAACGGTCCAGCTGTCTAAAGAGGAAATTCATAATTGACATTGTGTGTGTGGCAGGGCCGGGTACTGTTAATATGAGCTCGTTAGGGAGCGTGACCTTAATGAATAATAAAAGTTACAGTATTAATCTGTTTTGTGCTTCTATAATGAACACGATCATAGATACTGAAAAATGTATAGTTCTGGTGAGTAAAGCTGAAGATTTAAAAACCGTCCGCTATTTTAGGATGTGACATAAAGACACTGTTTATGTTTCACAGTGGCATAAAGGACAGCGCCGCCGCACACGTGCTGTTGTCAGTAAACTAATGACAGGTGTGTATCGGAGACGCTCTTGCAAAAGTGAAACAAAACAAGAAACACGTGTGGATAATATTCTGCGTGTAAAGGGCCAAGTGGTACTTTCTGGAGCCTGTTTTAGTCATTGTAGCAGCGATGTTGGTGTCCTCCACGCTATTTCTACAGTTTAAAGCTTGGTGCTGTCTGAGCTCGGCTGTGGTAAAGTTGTTCTCAGACATACACAATATTGGAATCTTACATTTTAAGGCTTTGGACCCGACACATAGCGGTAACTGACTCCACAGACATGAGGAGCGCCACGACAAATAACCGCTTAAGTGAAGAGCTACTCAAGCCACGCCTCCGCAAACTTGTGCAGAGGCTAATCAGGCTTGATCCGGCTAAAACATCCTCTGCGCAGCCGGTTTAAAGCACTCGTACGTATTGTAAGTAAGATCTTCATGACTCATTTTGGTCATTTTTAAACTGACCTCGCACTGGTGGAATGTGGCTGCATCATGTGACACTTCACTCAACACAATACACATGTAACAATGACACTATCACACAGCAACATATCCTCCCTCCTGCACCGTTTACAGGTTATTTAATGTAATTCAAAATCTACAGTTCTTACATTCACTAGAGCATACATGGTGTACTCTTACTGCAGTATTTTTCTATGTTACAGCTTGAGAAAATGCTTTAATATTCACTGTATCAAGAGTTTCTTTGTGTTCATTTGCGTCAGGGCCGGACAATTCTGCATTACAAAAATAGAATTGTGATTTTTCTGTGGTTAGATTTGCGATAAAAAGTAGGAGCCTGTTCAGGTGCCTTAACATTTGAGGGAAGATATATATAATTGATCAAACATTTCAGAACATGTAGAAGTCAAAACTAGAGCTGCAAGATTTGTCTTTGTACAGGACGTTCTATTATCTTCATAATTATAGCTTTTACGCGATTTGATAATTGCGTCTGCTCACATTGCGATTTCGATTGTGATATATGGTGAAACCCTACTTTGTGCAGTAATTTAATTTTATGTGCTCTGTTGTGCCAGACAAATTCCCCTCGGGACAATAAAGGTTTCATTCATTCATTCAGTTTGCATGTGCAGTACAATATGCAGAGCTGCTGTTGTCCTCATTTGCATGGAGCGGAACAAACATGGACGTGTTTTTGTCTTTTTCAACGTATTAGTTAAGTAAATAGTCGTTTGTGGTTATGAAGAATTTGAATATTATACTGTAAATATGTCTTTCGTGACAGTAAACTAAAAGATCAAACTGTGGCAGGCTTACATGTTAGTTTTTTTTATTTATTTACCTGGTTTTGGGTGGAAAATGAATTAAAACGAGAAAGAAAATACTTTTAATCGTACGAGTCCACACAGCACGACTAGGTTCTTGCAATGTAGGCCATATTTATCATTTTTTCCCACTCCTTCAACCTTAAATTAGACAATTAAAAACACATTCACGCCACTAAACTAAAGGACAAGACAGTTCCATACAAAGACTTGATTTTACCACTTTCCCGGTGTCACATAATAGCTCACAAAGTTGTTAAATGTTCAGTTTGAGTGTGTAAACCCCGGACATCTCGTCTATTAAAAAGCGTGACAGACTTTGGGTGTTTTTTACAGGCGTTTTGTGCTGGAGTGTTTACCCGGTCCTGATGGGCAAACAGCCAACTGATTCTTCCCCCAAAGTGCTCATTTGTGCCACTCCGGTGTGCACAACGCTATAATTACCTGCAAAACGTAAACTGGAAGCTATGTCTGACAACACTGAGAAACTGTCATAAAAGTATGCAGTTGCGGAGACATATTAAGACATATTAATGGCAGGTTTAAAGGGATACGACACTTTTCCATTTGTCTCGCGGAAAAAAGAATCTTGGGCAAAACACCTGGCGGCTCTAAGTGCTTCGGGTCTAAGCAGTGAAGAGCAGCTAGCAGTCACGGCACTGTCACCGCGCCAACGTTTGCCCATTTAATAGGCAGGACTCCATGAAAACTGGCTTGTCATTTCTTGATTGTAATTATGAGGCAACTTAATGAGCTTTCAAAGACAGGATTCAAGGCTCTTTAGCTGCTAAATTAACTAAAACAATCAAAAGTGATCTGTTTAAAAACATATCATTCAAATCAGTTCCAGTTAATGCATCACAGCGAAGGTATTAATACAAATATGACAGACTTATTCACATAACAAACCTCCAGTTGGGTTGTTTGGAGTATTTGTGATGTTCTCCACTTTGAACTTTACTACTCATAATATTACTAACATAAGAACTTGACTTAAGAATACATAACTACCATAACTTAACTCATATACATAGCTTTATCATGTTTCTTGTAACTGTTTATCTGTTGATCCTCCACTTCCTGTTTTGACTGCACATTTTTACACAACCCGTGTTTATGGAATTTTCTAGAGGAACTAGTCGGGGCGTCGGCTGCATTTCCTTTGACATGTTATTTTGTAAAATGTCACTGTTAGTGACACTCTTGTGAATGTCAGGGACATACTTCTCCCCTACACAAGTTTTACCACAAAGTACAAAAGTATGTTAGTAATCCTCTTACACCAGCATTATAAGGGCACTGCATTTAAATGTTTTACTTATGGGGATAAAACCTGATACTTTTTGTGGGATAGAAACTGACATTTATAGAAAGCCTTGATGTGAACGCAACACAAAATTGAAGGGACTGGTCCATTTTTTAAACTAAATAAACAGAACTACTGCCTACAGTTGCCACAATAAATGTCAAAGGTTAAGGTTATTATCAGTGAAATCAGAATTGCATTATTTTTACATGGACCTGCACAGTGACCACACTGTTGTCTTCAATAATGTTTGAATTTTGATTTACCAGAATACAAATGCACAACATAAAAGGCATGATCTGAACGACCTCGGTTTGGGAAGCGATAACCCCAACCCTAACCCTTTGGACAAAGTTTGATTTTGCCAAACATTCACACCCACATTTTTAACTCGTGCTGCACTTGATGTTAAACACAACTAGAACCAGTAACAAACATGCAACAGAAGTAATCTCTATCTATTGTGTAATAGCTTCATTTATCTCTTTACTCCTCTAAATATATAAACACATCTTTAGCAAAGCATTTGAATTGACTAAGGCAAGGCAAGGCAAGGCAAGTTTATTTGTAGAGCACATTTCATACACAAGGCAATTCAAAGTGCTTCACAGCAGGAAAAATGCATTCAAATCACAAAGAAATTACAGAAATACAATAAAATTAACTAAATTAAAAATTATCAATCCAACTGATTTTCTAAACTAATAAAATCACAAACAAAAGAGAAGAGTGCAAAGAAAAAATCCTTTCAGTCATATGCACAGCTAAACAAAACAGTTTTTAGCTTAGATTTGAACATTGTCAGAGTAGAAGCCTGTCTCACATCTTCAGGAAGACTGTTCCAGATTTTAGCTGCATAAAACTGAAACGCAGATTCCCCATGTTTTGTCCTGACTCTGGGCACCAGCAGGAGGCCGGTCCCTGAGGTCCTCAGAGTCCGAGATGGTTCATATGGCACTAACATATCCAAGATGTACTTTGGTGCTAGGCCATGGAGAGACTTGTACACAAGCAGAGCTGCTTTAAAGTCTATTCTCTGAGCCACAGGGAGCCAGTGCAGAGACCTGAGAACAGGACTAATGTGATCATACTTTCTGGTTCTGGTCAGGACCCGAGCAGCAGCGTTCTGGATGTACTGCAGCTGTTTTACAGCTCGTTTGGAGAGACCAGTGAGCAGGCCGTTACAGTAGTCTAATCTACTGGAGACAAACGCGTGGATAAGTCTCTCTAAATCTGGTTTTGACACTATATTTTTGATTTTGGCAATGTTTTTTAGATGGTAAAAAGCTGCTGATGTTATTGATTTGACGTGGCTATTAAAGTTCAAGTCTGAGTCCATTATTACCCCCAGATTTCTAATTTGGTTTGTAGGTTTTAGAGCGAGACTCTGGAGGTGACCGCTAACACTTTCTCTTTGTTTCTGTGGGCCAAAAACGATTATTTCAGTCTTGTCTGAGTTCAGCTGGAGAAAGTTGTTTTGCATCCACAAACTGATCTGTTGGATGCAGTGACAGAGTGAATCTACTGGTCCATAGTCACCTGCCGATAGTGAAACATAGATCTGAGTGTCGTCTGCATCATTGTGATAGGACACATTTTCACTGCGTATCAGCTGACCTAACGGCAGCATGTAGAGGTTGAACAGAAGGGGACCCAGGACTGACCCTTGGGGCACTCCACAGGTCAGGGTCATGTGGTCTGAGACACAGCTACCAATTTCAACAAAGTACTTCCTGTCTTCCAGATAGGACCTTAACCAGTTTAGGGCAGTGCCAGTGATGCCCACCCAGTCCTCTAGTCTCTGTAAGAGGATCCCATGATCGACAGTGTCAAAAGCAGCACTCAGATCTAACAGAATTAAGACTGAGGCTTTGCCCGTGTCAGTGTTCAGGCGGATGTCATTTGTCACCTTGACAAGAGCAGTCTCAGTGCTGTGATGAGGTCTAAAACCTGACTGAAAAACATCAAATGAGTTGTTTATTAAGAGGAAATCTGTGAGCTGTTGGTAAACAACCTTTTCAAGGACTTTGCCCCAAAATGGCAGATTAGAGATGGGCCGGTAATGACTCAGTACTGCGGCATCAAGACTGCTCTTCTTTAGGAGAGGCTTTATGACCGCAGTTTTCAAAGACATTGGGAATGTTCCAGATTGAAGCGACATGTTAACTATGTGAGTGAGTGGTGCTAACAAACTGTTCAGCACAGACTTTAGAAATTTGGTGGGTAACACATCAAGGCAGCATGTAGATGAACTCAGACTGGTGATGATCTCATGGACAGTTTTGTCAGTTACTGGTGCAAAGTGAGTCAGCTCTAAGTGTCTTGGTGGTTTTAGGGTAATTTTTTGCATTGTGGGATTTATAGCATTTTTAATGCCCTGAACTTTGTCATTAAAGAATAATGCAAACTCATTACACTTGGATGTGGAAATGAGTTCTAACGGCAGCTGAGCTGGAGGGTTTGTTAATCTGTTTACTGTGGCAAACAGGACACGCGAGTTGTTACTGCAGCTTCCAATTATTTCAGAAAAATATCTTTCCCTAGTTCTACATAAGATTAGGTTGTACATATTCAGCTTTTCTTTGTAAATCTCTTTTTGAACCTGGAGCTTTGACTTGCGCCATTTCCGTTCGGCCCTGCGGCACTCCCTTTTCTGTGCCCTGACCGAATCATCATTTCTCCACGGCGCCTTCTGCTTATTTTTAACCATTTTAGCCTTTATAGGGGCGATGGTGTCCATAGGGGCACTATGGACACCATCTGTTCATAATCATTTCCACAAGAGCCAAACAAGACACAAATTCAGCTTTTTAAGTATCTTGCTGCATTTTAATTTTCATCTTAGACCACACAGTCCTGAAAGCCACAAGAATCTGTCAGAAAACAAAAAGCCTGTTGGGACGAGCACACACACAAAGCAAGAGGATCTGGCATGGCCTATGCAAAGTCATAAAAATATTTTCCCTTTTATTTAATGTGGCCCATAATTCATTGCCAGGAAAAGCTAATCAATAGCACCTTAATGAAAACTTGAGCCATATTTTATTTTGCCGCAGAGAAGCCCCGGATCAGCATTTGTTGCCTAGTTATGCGCCGCTTTTCACCCCTGGGCTGTTCCACAGATGTGCATCACATTTGCAGATACCTTAAATATTTGCTCGCTTCAACCGCATTTGCTTTCTCTAAACACCACAGAGTCTGAGCAAATTTCTGATGACGCCGGCGATAAAAGCTCCAAAGCGTCGTCGTGATCTGCGTGTGGCGTCCTCGCCGTGACCCGGGCTAAAAACAGGACTACAGATGTCCATAAATATTGACAAACACATTTTTGAATCTTTCCACAAGCACGCGGGATATATAGCACTCCCTTAGGTTCACGCTAATGTCACGACAAGATTGTCTCACTCAGAGGTATATAAAATGTATCATAAAAGACAGAGAATACCATTATTTTGATGCACTTAAAACATATAAATAAAGTAAATAAAACTGCACGAGGGCTGAACAACATCACTGCCATTGAAGTTCAACAGAATGGAAAAATCCAATAACATACTAGTGTTTTATAAATCCAATCATCCGATGTGTCGCCGACTGGACAATGCTGGTACTGCAGTTTAAAAACAGCCGCTAAACTCTCCAACTGGAACATGAACTCCACTTTCTAATACTTATTCATTGTATTGTCCTTCATTTTGACCTTTAACCCTGAGCAACATTCATTCAGTTAGACTCATCTGACAGGATAAAGATCATCCTTACCAACCTCTATGTGTTTAGTGGCATTTTATTTCATCTTAGACCCGTCACGATAATCACTATATCCACTCTTACAAAATATGTGAACGCTTGAACAATGTATTCTGGGCTTAAAATAGTTATTGTGTGTAGCATTTCTTTGCACTAGTGGAGAACCTTTGTAGTACACGAGCTGTAGAGCGTTTTGTATGCTTTATTTCTATGCATTTTATTGCTTTTGACTCATTATAATAACTATAATGTAGCAGGATGTGCACGGTGGCAGAGCTGTTAGCGCTCTCACCTCCCAAGAAGGAGATCGACGGTTTGATTCCTAACATCACATCTTCTCTTTGGGTTCAAAACAAAACTCTAAATTCGAAACAAACTCTAAATTGACCCGTGAGAGTGAATGTTTGTCTGTGTCTGTATTAACCCTGTGACGATCTGGCCCCTGCCCCGCCTAAGGCCCAAAGTCACTGGGAATTTAGCAATTTGAATAATAATTTAGCACAGAAAAGGATTTACTGCGATCAACTTGATTGAGGTTTCTTGAGTCTGAACTTATGAGTCGTTTTAATTTGAATGTATGTGTTATGTAGACATTTTCTTTTGTAATATATCACACAAATGAGTTATTACATATTCCAAAAAGTAGAAAATATGAGCAGTATAATGTAAGAGTGAGGGGAAAAAAAGTTGAGTACATTTACCAAATAAACCACTCTGTCGCATCAAATCAGATCAAAATGACACTTTGACTGAAAGTTATAAAATCTAGTGAATGTGGAGTTGTGTCCGTGGCCTGAGACGCAGGACGCTAATCGTTTGCAGTGATCCTTGTCAGTGCAGAGTATACGCTTCGGTTATAGTCAACTATCTGTGTACAATTACAAGAGAAAAGGTCATTCTTCATGCTCCGGGAGGCTTCCTAATGAACTCGGAGCCACCTCTTTAACAGCGGCGGGCGGGTTAGCGTGGCGGCGGGTTAGCGTAGCGGCGGGTTAGCGTAGCGCGCGGCTGACGTCTTCACTTCACTTTAGCTCGGTGTCTTAGAGGTGTCTTCTGCTTTGACAATCGCACCGGGGCCAATGACTCGGGAGTCTTAAGGGAAACTTGTTTAATGCCCGCTTTGAGAGTAAACACTTATTCATCATAAAAATAATAACGCCTCAAAGGTCAGGCCATAAAACACAATATCTGCCCTCTTTCTGGTGCATCACGCATTACTTATTGATAATGCTATGCAGATTGGGCAGAATGGCACAGGCCCGCGGCGCAGATGTATGCGGCTAACGGCAAGCGGCAACAATTGGAGGTGGGTTGCAGGCATGAGCATAACGGGTCTCCGAGTGAAGTGGATTGTGGGAAATATATAGTGTTTTGATTTCGTTATGATGAGGCAAAGTTTAACGTTTTAGATAGGCATGGAAAAACTTGAAATTATGAATGGAATAACTTGAGAAACTAGGATGAATGGACGGTCGTGACTGATAAAGAAAAGTGTGATTACTAAACGTTCAACTTTATTGGTCAGAATGACTCACGTTAGACAGTTCGTTACCTTTTTGAATAAGGTTATCGGTTCACTCACTTGTCATCGATCATTGTAGGTTTAAAAGTATACATAAAAAAGGTAATAATGGCACAAAAGATTTTTTAAAAGCAAAGAAAATCTCAGTTTTAATTGTCTAGCATTTACGTCACATTTCGTTGGTTCAGTGCCTTTTTCAATGCTCCAAAGGAATTCATGTAGTTATTCTTTACAATCAGAAGGTGAGTCATTATACAGAAATGTAGATCTTATTCTGAATCTTGTTGTTTATTGTTTATTTTTTTAAATCCTAGAAAAACAGCTGAAAAAGTGACGTCGTAAACTTCCAAATAAGGCTGAAAAGTGACATTTGTGCATTTTAGTGATTCATTTTACAGACATTCCAAATTTGTTTGATAATTAAACCTCAACAAACCCATTTTAAGGCAAATTTTAAGACATTTCTGTTGGATTGACATAATATCGTCTGACTAAAACATCAGAGCCCTTAGTACAGAGCAGAGTGAGTGGATTGACTTAATGCGTAATGTTTTTCCTGTTGCGTGAAGCACTTTGAATCGCCTCGTGCACGATTCGCGCTCTACAAATAAACTTTTTTCCTGCCTTGCCTCGCTCGACGCTCGAAGGATGCTGAGGTGAGACGATCCTTCGATACCTTCACTGTCCTCATTGATAAAGAAATCTCCCGTTCAAAAGCGCCGTCGTGAAAACGCTTCCCAATTCCATCCCGAGTTACAGTAGAGTACACAAAGCTGTCCGCCGGCTACACGTCTTTTGCTTGTATTTGCCTTGTCAGCCCGCGGTGAGGGGGTGGAGACCTGCCAAGCGCGCTGCCCTGGGACGCGGCCGTGACAGCTGACGACTCCGGGCCCGACCGTGTTCCGACCTCCGAGATCCCACATCAACCGGCTCCTAATCACACAACTAATACGGCCCTAATGGTGAAACCCAGACTTCTACCCGAGTGTTTCATGTTCAAAGGGGCTTGTCATTTGGTTCGTGCTTCATGCAACACTAAGGCTTCCGTCTCTCACTGATTATTGCGATGTGGAATTAAAATCCCCAAACACAAAGGAAGCGGCGCGGCACGGCTCCGGCTGTCAGAATTAACTAGTGAAAGTGACCCCGGCCTATACGCGCCCACAGAAGGGGAATCACATTCAATTAGTCCAACAGAAGTATTCTATCAGACACGCGCTCACTGTTGATTAATAAAGATACGGATGAGCATACTGGGCCTGAGCGGGTCCCAGTCCCGTCTTTACAGTCCCAGTAACGGTCGACACTTTACAGGGAAAGTTTGAGTCTCTAATGATGACGGTCTTCTTCAAAGTGGCTCGGATCAGAACTGACGATGAAGATATTTGATGTTTTTCAGATTTGGATTCTGATCTAAATTGAAGTCGTAACAATAGTTGTATTTTGTATTTAACGCATAAAAGAAAATAGCGTCCACAGAGACAATTATTGACAATTATTGACAATTATTGAGAAGGAATATCACGATTTGACGGCTATTCACGATTGCACCAAGACCAGTGAAATAGTTAACTGACTTTTATTCATATTGTCCAATAGATCATGTCTCTATTATGTCACTAGTCTTATCAAATCAAACTTTCTGATAAAACGCACTTTGCCTGTACTACTTATTTTTGTTTCTTACGATTCTCTTTTCTTTTCTTTTATAATATTCACTATTATTGATTAAGTTAATGCTATTAACTTCCCTAAGTGTCCAATAACCCTTTTGTGATCAATAAACAGTATTTTTGACTGGTAATTCCAATATTTTTACCCTGACTGGCAATGACAAACAATGAGTTGGTGAATTAAATCTGCTTTTCTGCTCCATAAAACATAAGTATCAAATGTTTTTGTAGAAATTAAAAAAAAACAATCAATCAATATATATATATATAATTATATAAAGTTTTTGAATAATTCACCTTGCATTTTAACATGATCCAATATTAGAGATGTCAAGATTATTAGCTTAATGAATAATTGCGACAACATTATAGTCTTTTGAATTCAAATGTTCAAGTCTGCCTGTTTTTGTCATTCAGAAAGTTCGATTTCGCTGGTCACAAACTTGAGAAATAGCAAAACGTTAGACAAATAAAAAAAAAAAAAAATTTTTGTCACAGTCTCAGCAGTCGTGAGTAATAATAATATAATAATCCTGACACTGAAATGTAACACGGTGACATCCCTATGCCAGACAATACAGACACCAATGAGGAGAGACTGCACTGGCTGGAGTGGGATGAGAAGCCCTTAAGAAACCATGACTCTGCTTTTCTTCAGAATCCAACACGTAAAAGTGTAAAAACATCCTCAGATTCACAGTTTCTCTGTCCGTGAGCTGCAGAAGAGGCAGTCCAGAACCGTTAGTCTTTTCCCCTCCGCTCCCTGTGTTTACGCCCATTCCGCAGGCCATTTGTTTGCTGCTCCTCCTTGCCCCACAGCACCATGCATAATGCAGGGAGGAAAATGTTAACAGTGGCAAATAAAATCGGCAAGGTGCCCCCACAAATCAGCGCAGTTTAGGAGCACGTTTAATCATCCGTGCATTGGGGACAACGCATTGCAATTAATTGTGGCATTTCAAAGAAGATCAAGACCCCATTTTTGCAGGGCTTCTTCATGCTTCCCTGATACACTCTACTTCAGCATCCCCGCATTTTGGCACCATTATGTTTATGGGCAGATGAGAGGGGAGATCTTGTAGCGGATTGCTCAGAATTGCATCAACAAAGCCCACCCATCAGTAGAAATAACAGAAAACAGGCATTGTTTGAAGAGGGTCTCCCATGTATACACACCACCAGTAATCCACTTTAGATCTTGCTTTTCGGCTGCTTGCTCCAAAACAAACACGTTACAGCGCCATATGGAGGTGTCAGGAAAATAAATAATTTAGCAGAAATTCATGTGTGCAAGGCAGATGAGCCGCTACAGGGATATTGTACCAATACTTTTGAGTGCTTTACTGCGCTAACAGGAAAAACATGAGGGCTGACACGTTTGTAGTTGAAAAGACAGCATTTAGGCAATAAAAGTCAAATGTTTTATTCCTATAGTGATGGTTAGGGCCTCAAATGTAAGTCTGAGTAAATGGAGGCAGTTGACAGAAAATATGACGGAATAAGTAATACAAAAAACATAGATTTAAACAAATATCACATGTTGAAAGGAGAGTCCTGGTGATCAAAACTTTTACTACCAAGATCTCTATCACAGATTAGGACGTAAGTGGATTGAGAATGACTGTGGACTCTGGCAGTGGGACTGGCATGTGTCTGTGGACATCAGGACAGTATTTTGTGCAGATAGGATCTGCAGTGCCTTTCAGCACTTCCTGCATCCGAGACAGTCTAATCTAATGAAGCGGTGCTTTAGAGGGGGCATTTCTGTTCAAGCTTTTAGCCCACTGCCAGTGCGCCCACATCTGACTACAGTCAAAATCCACTTGTTTTTATTTCCACGGTCTTGTCCCTGGGGTGTCGTGTGCGTGGCTCCAGTCATCGCTGCTCAAGTCTTTAGAACCGGAGGAGACACACACAAACACACGCTGGTGGCAAGGTTATATCCAGTCAGAGAGGGGCACTCATCCTCTGCCCACCCCAGGGAGCAGTCACCCAGGCTAGGAAGAGAGAGAGCAGAGATGGGCCATGCTGCTGACATGGCACCCGTCACGTCACACTAAGCAGCAGCACTGATGAGCTCAGACAGAGGAAAACTGGAGCGCGTTTTCTGCAGGACCTGACCCGTGATTGACTCGTCTTTATATCTGTCTCTATCTTCAAGGTGGGCACGAACAAAAGGATTTAGTCATGATAAAGTGACAAACCCCAGAGGAAAACACACACGTTGCAAACATTAACTGAAGACAAACTACAATCAAGACTTGCACAACATAAAGTATATCAAATATGCCAATTCTGGTTCCAAAAAATAAACTTTTAACAAACATACAGTAGCCAAAGATTTCCCTCTAACAAGATTGTTGCTTCAAAATAAGTACAAGTATATGACTTTAATTTGTTCCTAAAGTAACTTTTTTGATCTCACTATCCACCTCCTGCAGTGACTTTCTGTGTCTTTATAGCTTCTCGTTGAACTTAATCATAACTGAAGAGCAATAAATTAGCAAACCACTCAAAGTCCCAAAATGGCAGGGTCTGGGTCACAGAAAAGCCACGTTTTGAATATAAAAACCTGGAGTGTGTCTGATAAAAGACTGTGAGCAGCAGAAGTCCCTGAGAACCTGCCGCTGCTCCTGCCGCTGACCCTGATGTGACAGAATCTCTGCCGCTCCAGCCAATCACAAGGCGCTCAAACCCACGGGACGCGCTCGTATCTGACACTATTTTTAGAGGAATCTGAGCACAGCCCGACTTTGTAATTAACTCATCTGCAGACGTTTCTGATGTCTGCATCAACCTCAAGGATATTTACATGATTTCATACGCTGAGGTGCAGAGGGTTTTGGGGAGTGTGTAAAGCATTTAACTCACAGTGTGTGGCTCAGTGTTGTGTTCATCCACACTCGTGCACACTGTTGTTGTGTCCTTGGGCAAGACAATTCACCCACCTTGACTGTGTATGAAAAGGTGAGTGTGTGAGAATTTCAGTCAATCCACCCCAGGGCAGCTGCGGCTTCACCACCAGGAGTGAATGATGTGTCCAGGAAAGTGCTAAATTAATCCAATGTATGACTTCTATTAAAAGAGACGGACCATAATGAGTTCATAAAGAGTTGATGGGGCTATTGTTATGTTCCGGTTGTGCTCAGAGGTTTGATTTTCTAAGTTCTGACTTGTAACTTCACTGAAACAACTGTTACATCTCAGAATTCCCACTTGGTAACTCAGGCAACATGTCAGAACCGAATTCATCTGAGTGAGACAATCCAACGTGGCTCAAGTGTGGATACAGTTTAATATCCAACAGTTAAATTGTTGATAGTTCTTGTATTTTGTGTGTCCCTTTTAGTTAGAGCAGTTATAGAGGCACTGTTGCAGGTGACTGGAGCCTATCCCAGTGACTTTGGGCCTTAGGCGGGGAACACAGCACAGATCATCGCAGGCTTAACACAAAGACAACCATTCACTCTCAAATTCATTAATTAGAGGCAATTTAGAGTTGCCAATTTACCTGACGATACAACTATATATAACTATATAAATACACTACTGTTCTTCTCCTAAAGTCTACACGGAGCTGATGACAACAAAAACATTGATTTATAACAAATGTAACAGCACTGGCCCGGTTCATAAATGAACTTAATTTGATCCACATTTGGTTGATTCGAGCCATTTCCTGGTTTTCATTATTTGATTTGAGTCGTTACAGTACATAAACTGTGTGTTGCTCAGTTTTTCCGCAACTTGACCAGAGAAACTCGAGAGAAAACGTCTCTCAAAGGTCCAGGTTCCAACCTCCGAGGAGAAATGATTGCTCTGACTCACTGTTCTCCACGAGCAAGACTCTTTCCTGATTTGTCTACTGTGGCTTACAATACGAACACACAATATGTTCCATTGCGAGAGTCAAGAGCTTCACACTACTGGGGACATCCTGGAACAGTCTGTTTGGTTGTTTGTAGGATTAAAATGGTCCCGTCTGCATTAAGGTCATCCCCAGCCGATCCAAGTGAATTGTTTTAACGATAAGACAACTAAAAGCTTTGCCATAACTCACCGCGGCATCAAATCATATGATATCACAAAATTTTACATTAAAAACGATAAATGCCGATGGGTGGTTTTAAAGTTTAAAACGCTGTTGTCCAATATCACTTAGGCAGGGCCATATCTCCAGTGGAGCGGCAGGCTTTTAACACAATACCTCTTAAATGTGCTCATCAGGACAAAGCAGACGCAAAACAACAGTCCGGGACGCCCCGCGCCGCCGCACACAGTCCACGATAAATCACCCGCACTTTTATAGCCTCTAATAAGTTGATGCAAAGCCATTTTTCTTTCTGCCCATCGTTCAAACATTTAAGGCATATTTACAGGGAACTTGTTAAAATATTTAATAATATTTAGTGGCAATTTCTCCGGGCCCTGTCACCGCGGAATTTACGGCCGTTAAGTGTTTAAAAAGGCGATGAGATGAATAACAAACTGTCAATTTTTCCTCATTTGCATAGACAGCTCATAACTCCTGATACCTGCATTAAAAAAGAGGATTTTAACAAAACGGGGTCATAAAAGAGGCATTGGAAGTGACGGATGAGAGCGGCGTGAAGCGCAAAGTCGCGGCGCTGCGATGCCGGGGAAGATCAAGTCAGCCAATAAAAGGACATATATCGTGGGGCGCTGACTTATTTATCCGGCGCCGATGAGCTCAAGATGGAAGCGCTCCTATAGGCCGCGCTAATTAATTGTGATAAAAGGCCCGATTCAGACGCAGCGCGAGAAAAGTGAGCCAAACAATAATATTTGCCCACAAATCATATCGCCGCGTCAAATATTTCCCCCATAACTTCAGGAGTCAAAGTCCTTCGAACGTGAGGCTTTTGTTAAGGAGGCTTGTTTGTCTGATCGTAGTTAAGGAGACACAGATGCTTGACCAAGAGGGGGAAAAGGTATTTTATTGGAATATTTTGATTTACTGATGCCTGCAGGCCTCCGTCCATCGCTTCATTCTGGTTTATTCGTCGCAGCAGGAGGAAGTCAGGCAACACAGAGCTCGGCGGTTGCTAAATTATTGCATAAGTTAATAAAATATGAAACTTTATCTAATGTATGCTAGTCCAAAAATGCATTAATTTATGAATAAACAGTATAAATAAACATGATTAAACGTGGCGCGTCTTTTAACTCCGGCCTGTAATAAAGTTTTGATGATTAAACCGTACTTTAGCTCATTCCTTGCCTGAAATTAATATCAGTGTTTTCTGGGTTGACTCAACGGCGACGGCCCAAACGCGGATGCAAATGTCACATTATATTACAGCAGATGGGCCACTTGTGTGTTTTAAAATTCTTCAGGTTTAAATCTAGAGCGGGACTGTCATATTTCCCCCGCAAGTTAAACAACGTGTCCCGTGTTGGGCGTGGCTAAACCGCCGCCATGTTGGGTCGGTTTTGCTCGGATCCGGAGGCTTTTATGGCGAGGGCAGTGACCTGGGCCTGCCCCGGGACAGCTCCGTCAGAAAGGGCCTCGCTGACACTGATTGCGGGGCTATGAGTAGTCTCTCCCCTGTGCCCTCTCAGTGCAACTCTAATTAATAGCCAATTCATCTTGTGTGATCGGAGCCAGCACGTCGAGTAATATATCGTTAGTTTGGCAAGCGAGCTATTAAAGTGTAATAACCGAGAACCAGCTCTCGATTTGGAAGAGTAGCACATACTTAACCATCAAGTGGAAACAATTCATTTATTGGAGGATCTCCTGTAACCAATCATTTACTGGCGCTCGCCGCGTTGCCAAGCCCCGTCTCCTGTTGTGTGTGGCACGAGTGGCTGTGGCTGCGAGTCAGAAGCCGCCTGCTGCTGCTGCCCAGTGACATCATGTGAACTCGCACGCCGCTGTCTCGCACGCCGCTGTCTCGCACGCCGCTGTCTCGCACGCCGCTGTCTCGCACGCCGATGTCTCGCACGACGATGTCTCGCACGACGCTGTCTCGCACGCCGCTGTCTCGCACACCGCTGTCTCACAGGCCGCTGTCTCGCACGACGCTGTCTCGCACGCCGCTGTCTCGCACGCCGATGTCTCGCACGCCGCTGTCTCGCACGCCGCTGTCTCACAACTCACACGCCACTGTCTCACACACCACTGTCTCACAACTCACACGCCACTGTCTCACACGCCACTGTCTCACACGCCACTGTCTCACACGCCACTGTCTCACACGCCACTGTCTCACACGCCGCTGTCTCACACGCCGCTGTCTCGCACGACGCTGTCTCACACGCCGCTGTCTCACACGCCGCTGTCTCGCACGCCGCTGTCTCGCACGCCGCTGTCTCACACACCATTGTCTCACACACCACTGTCTCACAACTCACACGCCACTGTCTCACAACTCACACACCACTGTCTCACACACCACTGTCTCACACGCCACTGTCTCACACACCACTGTCTCACACACCACTGTCTCACACACCACTGTCTCACACACACTGTCTCACACACCACTGTCTCACACACCACACGCCACTGTCTCACACACCACTGTCTCACACACTACACGCCACTGTCTCACACACCACTGTCTCACACACCACTGTCTCACACACTACACGCCACTGTCTCACACACCACTGTCTCACACACCACTGTCTCACACACCACTGTCTCACACACCACTGTCTCACACACACTGTCTCACACACCACTGTCTCACACACCACACGCCACTGTCTCACACACCACTGTCTCACACACCACTGTCTCACACACCACTGTCTCACACACACTGTCTCACACACCACTGTCTCACACACCACACGCCACTGTCTCACACACCACTGTCTCACACACCACACGCCACTGTCTCACACACCACTGTCTCACACACCACACGCCACTGTCTCACACACCACTGTCTCACACACCACTGTCTCACACACCACTGTCTCACACACCACTGTCTCACACACTACTGTCTCACAGCTCACACGCCACAGCTCAATGACATGGAGTTTGTACAGTGTCCGTGTCAGTTATCAGTCCAAATCCAAACTTGTTCTTCTATATGACTTCAGGATGGAACGTACGATGACCTCTGGGGTGTTTCACAAATTATTTAGCGTTTACATTAAAGGTGTAACTGAAAAACACATGTTAAGTGCATGACTTATATCAAAAACACTATGACTCTTCTGTACTTTAGACCTGTGTATTCTGGGTTTCATCACTTTTTCCTGTAAATTTGATTATTTGGTCAATCAATAATCATAATTCTTTACTTCACACCAGTAAAAAAATAATGATCCTGAACAGTTTAGGAGCTAAAATTATTATTTATCTGGCTATTTTTGTTGCATTTCTTTCTCTCTCATAAAGTTTCATGAAGCTGGTCACAAACTTGAGGAACAGTAACATGTTAGACTATGGAAATGAAAGAAAAATGAATGTTTCACAAAATATCATAAAATTAAAATGTTAAAAAGTGACATCCCTATATCCAACTATTGAAAAACTGAATATTTTTTTGTTGTTAAACTGGACAAAAAAAACAACAGCCCTAAAAGGTCAAAGAGGATGAAGTATACATACATAAAATAAAACTTTCCTGAACATAAACATAACAGTATTTTAAACACTGCCATTCACTGCTGAAAAAAGTATTGCTCCAAACTGAATTCAACATACATTCACTGACAGAGAATTGGCTGTTGCAGACTGGATTTGCTGTAGACCTTTCGATTCAGAAGCCCCAAGCTGACCACTGACAATTAAAAATGACTGGATATGGATTGAAATGCCAATAATTGCACAGCCTTACAAACAGTACTTGAGCATGAACACAAACAGCACTCTCGTTTTGGACTTTTTCCTCCCTTTTACTTTCCAATCCTCTTCCCTCCTTCTATTTCCCGTCGTTCTCAAATTCATCAATATTTTTCAAACCTCCCAAAACCGCAGAGCTGCACAGTCACTGACAAACCCCCAGATGCCCACTCCAGCACTCCCGAACTCCACTCTGTCAAACGCAGGATATTGCAGGAAATAGGTGAAAACGCATTAGCGCCACTCTTGTGCTTTTGGTCTTTAAAATCCATTATTCTTTTAGCACCAAACTAATGACGTTTTTGTCTGTTCAGCTTAACGCACTAATTGAGCGTTTTTTTGGAGGATAGCCCAGATGGAAAAGAAAGCGCCCCCTTCAAGAGCGAACTCCCCTGCTCCTTCAACTGGCTTTAAGTCCCTTATTAATTAAACTTTCACCAAGTCACCAGTTTTTATTAAAATGATAAAGTCTGCCGTGCCGTAAAACTGGACCGGCCTATTGTCTCCGAAGCTAAAATTTGACTTTTGAGAATAAAAGAGGGGGTTTTAATACTGTCATTTGCAGCAGGGGGACAGGGACGGTAATTAGAGGGAGGTTTTGGTCCCAGCGTCGGCAGAACTGGTCAGCTTTAACCATTATGCACAGAAAAAGTAGTTCCACTCATGCTCATTATATTATTTACAGTCGGACAAACAGACAGCGGCGCCACAAGTGTAAATACGCGTCTGCCATAAGCGAAATGCTTTAGATGTTCGGCCAGAGAGGAAATCAAGCCACAGCCAAATATTGACTGACGTTTTATGATCAGCCGTCCGCCTGATCAATCCAATCCCTCTTGTGCCATTAACTCGGCAACAATGTTTGTCAATCAGCGTCGTAAAGCGGCGCAGTGCGGAGCCGCTCGTTTGATTCTGAGCGAGAGAAAAGATGAGATTCTGTGGAAAATGTGACAATGTCTCTGTGTCGCTGTGTTTCTGCCACTGTAGATGATCGATAAAAGCTCAAAACTACAACCTCTGCAGTGCCACAGCGCGTTAGTGTAAAGGACAATAGTTGTGTCCAGTTATGTCCATTGAAATATGTTGTACGTCCCGCTTCAAATGCATTTTCTACTTGAGATCATTTTAGATCATTACCAAATTAACTGTATACGTAACTGATGATGAAGAATGCTAAATAATCATGCTAATGCTAACTCGTTCTGCTTCCAACATATCATGAAGATATGCAACATTTGAATATTGAGTACATGAATTATAGTTTTTTGTTTTTTTAAAGCTACAAAAGGATGAGTAAAAATAAAACAGAAAAGGGTTATTATGGTGTAAACTTTCAAATAAGGGTAAAAGGTTATGTCTACACTTTTGGGATGAATTTGACTGATAAATAAATCAATTTGAGGACATGTTTTAACATATTTCTGTTGAATTGACGTAATACCATCTGGATATCATTATTGGAATACTCAAAAAGTAAGTCAACAATCCAAAACCTTGTCCCTGTCATGTGTTTCAGCACCTGCCGAGCCTCCACATTCACCTCCTATCGGCATTACGGAGGCAGTGGGCATGAAATTATATCCCAATATTAGAATTTCACATCACGCCCGATGTATTATGAGCTATATCTGGGATGTCCAAACGGTTCTCACTGTAGGCCACAAACAGATGAAGCAGAGGGTCATTCAAAAGACATTTATCAGAGCTTTGATGCACCTTTATTCAGACTTAAAACCTTTACTGTAATTACTGCAATCAAGGTTAGAATAGAACATTGGACACCTCTGAGCGACAAAATATAATATGGTGTAGCCTATTTTCTACTTTAACAGTTTTTTGAATGTCCTTAAATGTAAAGCTCATAAGAAAATAAAAAAAAAATCAAATGCACACCTAAATCTGCATCTTTTATTCAAATTAAACACTTTCTTCGCACTTTGACGACACTAATAATTTGCAACGTTAGGCTCAATTTCAGGAGAGGTTCACGTCACCAATCCAACTGTCAGTATGTCCGGCAGTTAAGAGGACGGCCAATGCACATCACGTCCGCATTTCCATTCAGATGACTCCCTCCGTCTGAACCACTCTCTCCAGTGCCGTCCTGAAGTGCGCACCAGTTGAGGAAGCGGAGGTCAAGGTGAGATCTACTCTAACTCAGCCCCGGGAGTTCAAAGGTCAAATGCATCGGCGTGTCAGTCAGCGCCGGGAGCCGAGATGAAGCCAACAGTTTAACGGGTGGGCCACAGTTAGATGGGAACATTAAGGTGCCATAAGTCCCCCCATGAGTCATGTATCATCCGGGCAGGATCATTACAGCGCCGCTACTGCAACTGCACTACGGCAAATCACAGCCAATTAACAAGCCTTTAAACTTACAAGTCAGGCTTCACTTGTTGTGGCGTCCGTAATGGCTTTTATGGATATGAAGCAGTTCGGACGGCCGTGGCTCTCAGGTGTGTCTCGGTTTTCATTTTCACCTTGTTTCCACTTAATTTGGAAAAATGTGTCGCAGTAGGTTTAGTTTAAGCAATTATTTTTGGGGTTTTAGTCCAGATCAAGTTTTATTTTGATTGTAATTGACCAGTTTCAACTAAACATTCTTGGTCCTGTTTTTTTCCCCTGATAGAATTGTTCAAAACTGCCTTCATTTAATTTTAGCCTGTTTAGATTATTAAGGTTATGACCAGAATTGGGCCAGTTTGAGTTGTTTTCTGGGTTACACAAGTCTTACTATAATCCAACACAATCTGAGCTACACTTTCTGACAGATAAACAATTCAGAGTTGTTTTTCCCAAATTTTTGTGTCACTTTTCTGTTTTTTGCTAACGAGATGTCACTAATGGGAGCTGGAATGCCATGTGAGCGGGTGATTTGATTGGCCACAAGGAGTTTAATGATGTATACCAAATGTGGGGGGACAGCTCCTAAGCTGCATTTTTGTAGACAAACAAATCTCTTTTGACAAGCTTTTCCACACAGTTTCTATCACGCTTAGAATGTCAAATCACAGATAAAATACTTCTGCAGTTGCTGGTTTTGTCTCATGCAAAAAAATATATTTACAACAATCTACTTTCTTAAATGAATTGACTGAAATATGGAATGTCGATGTACATTAATACAATAAAAACATAAAAGGCTCTTTACCCAGACACTGGCACAACTGAAAACATGTTTCTACAATACAAAAGTGTATTTTAACCTTATTTTTGCTTAAGAGAT
>NW_027315801.1:33412997-33430497 GCF_026437365.1 Eucyclogobius newberryi | reverse complement strand
CTGTTCCTCTGTCCCTCTGTCCCTCTGCCCCTCTGTCCCTCTGCCCCTCTGTCCCTCTGTCCCTCTGTCCCACTGTCCCTCTGTTCCTCTGTCCCTCTGCCCCTCTGTCCCTCTGTCCCTCTGTCCCTCTGTCCCGTCTTTAAAGATTTAACACTGACAACTGAACGAATATATATTGAATTTAACCTATTTCTTAAGATATAAAGTTTAGACTGTAAAACTGTTTGTTACCTTGACTTTTCAGGTCATATTTTATGTAAACATTTTATGAACAGAGAAATACGATTAACACATAATTGTGTAATAAAAATCTATCTTTATTGTCATAAAAAAGTATGGGAGACTAATTGTCATTCAGAATTGCATATTGATTAGTCTGATTATATGAGAAAGGGTGAAGGACACGAACCAAATACACTTCACACGCCAGCAATCGCCTCACGAGTCCATCTACTGGCTGCAAGGGGAATTACGTAGGTGGGAGGGACAAATGCTAGCTTGCCTCCGACATAATGGCAGCAGAAATACTCTAGCCATGATTTATGGATGATTTATTTCCTTGGAGAGAACACGACTTGCTAAACAGTATTCATCAAACCATCGTGAATGAAGCTAAATGCAACTCCAGGTATGTTTTTGATGAGGGAAAATCAAGTTAACGTGATTAAAAGGTCATAATAACAGTGAAACTATATTTATTGTTTGTGTTGTAATAGGAAAAGCTCTGAACTGAACGACACAGAACAGATAAGGAATGATCTGAGCACAAAAAGGTTAGGGTTAGAGCGCGTGCAGTGATTTCACGGACCTGGATTCATCTGCAGCACTTCACTCATACATCTGATTTGATTAATGAGAGGAATGTGCATTATTACCAACACTGCAAAGTGAGTGACGCCACACTCAATCCTGCCTGCGGTCTACATGATAGAAACACATGCCGCATTGGATTTCCATTAAAACAGCATAGCTCAACAACTGCTACAAGTCTCCCGCAATTTGTTAGAGGAGTTAATTGGTCACCAGTTCATCCAATTCATCTTAAGGCTTGTTTTTGGAGCTCACCCAAAGAGCATGGCATTAGCAGAAGCTGAAGCTGAAGCCAACAGTCCAAACAGTGTGGACGAGCCTCAGATGTAGCGTGGTCATGATGCTAACGTTTCAAACACTATTTAGATAATATACTTCATTCTCAGTTTCGATACTACAGTAATTACAATTCTCTTTTGTGGGAAATTTTCAACACGAAATAATTGCACGTTCTTTATTAAACACTGATCTAACTAGTTCTGAGAAAGCTCACACCATTTGTTCAAGAAAGGTCCAATTTCTTCATGTTAAAGTTTTTTTGTTGTTTTTTTTTTGTATTGATACTTGCTCAAATGAGTATCGATACTAGTTATAGTATCAGTATCTGATTTAAGATGTACATACAGTATCCCAAATGTATTTTATTAAGTGTGCATAGCAAAATGAAGTAGACCTTAATACACGTTCTGATCTAAATACTAATGATTTTAGGTCTTTATAACAAAAGATAAGCAGCAATTTTGAATTTTCAACATAGAAATATCAGTTAGTTTGCATTTGTATTAAAAAAAAAAGGTGGAAAAAGAGATTGAAAAAAAATGTCTTGACTTAAACATGTATTTGAGCTTCACAAAAAGTATTATTTGTGGTATAGTATGTCAAATATCTGTAGATAAAATGAACCACTAGTGCAGAGGGGAACATTTCTGTAAATATCTGTCCATTAAAACCTTTTGAATAAACAAATCATACAAAATACAACTGTAAATGTCTTTAAATCACATCTGAGTGGTTTTCATTTGCCAAAAGCATTTACACTTTTAATATTTTGTGACATTGCCAGGGTCTCTATGAAGCGTGTCGCTGCAGTGCCAGGTGGTGCACCCCGAAACCTACCGGCCCAAACGGAAAGCGCGTCACCTCCGAGAGTCTCTCCTTGAGCTTTTGTCCCGTAACAGAGCATCTCGAGTCCCCTCCCTGTCCCAAACGTGGCCAGCTGGGATGTGCTACACTGTCCCCGCTCACCTTGGCCAGTGTGTACGGATTACCTTGCATTTACACTCTCCTACTTTCCTTAAGACTTATTAAGAATGATAATGAGCTCGCAGAGGGGCCGGCGAGCCTCCTCTCTCCTCGCCGCTCGCTTCCTCTCCTCCCGCCGTGCCAGCGTATTGAAGGGACCCCGGGACAAATCACCAAAAAGGCCATTTTCATCTATGAACGGCCGCATTTAATCGATACTTATTTCATGCCTTCAAAATCAAAGCCTATATTACTGTTGTCTGCATGATTTGTTTATTTGGCTTGGTGAATATTCCTCGCTATGGAAGTAAGCGGCGGTGGTGGGGGGGAAGCAATTCACCTTGAACCTCCATTATATTGGATTTCTCCACTGGCTGATCAAGCATGCAAAAAGGACATTTCCTCAGCACTAAAATAAAAACAATAATGATGATTAAAAAAACATGTGTGCTATTTATGCTGGTATTTCGGTGCGCGGTGAAGGCAGTATATTCTTACAAGGGGAAATGTGATGGTGGGTTTGTCTACAAAGTCATTACAAAAAAGCAATTGATAAAACTTACTGTTAAGACCAAAATGATGCATGTACAGGCTGAGGACAATGACCCGGAGCAAGCAATATTTAACATAGACAAATAAAGTGGGGAAATATGGGTTCAAATACGGACTGGGATCGACGAGGAAGAAGAGTTACAGAGAGAACTGGAATATAAAAGAATGGATCGAAATGATAATGGGAAAAATAATAAAATGTTTTCTGGAGCACCATTTTCTCCAAAAGGTTTTAACGAAAACATATTCACTCAAAAGTACACCTGGAGTTGTCATTTGCTTCATTCACTTGCTTTATTAATCTTGTTTACGGGGTTGTCTTCTATGAGCGCTCAGAAATACTGTTATGAACAGAGAATATGTCAAATATGGACTTAAACCATCACCGTCTCGATCTGTGGTTAAACTGTATTCACAGCAACAATGCTGCAATGCAAGCACTTTTAAAATGATTTTATCTTCATTCACACTGAAGAGTGCACCAAACACTAAACCCCTCAATGGAAAGTAAAGTATGTTTTCCAAATCTAGACATTAGATTAAGTTAGAAAATGTGAAATACTGCATAATATGTCCACGCATAATATGTTTATGCAGAGATAAAAGTGGCAAAAAAAAATAATACTGTACTAGGGATGTCACAATATCAATTTGTGAGCATAAACATCATCATTTTAAGATTATTTGCGATAATTGAAACCATGACTAAAGAACATTCATTACAATTTATCTAGTGTGTGACCAGATTCTTGAAATCATACTTTCTGAAAGATAAAGACACAACAACTGAATGTGACATAAACAGCCAGATAAGACTTATTTGGAGTAGATATAAAGCTTGTTGTTCCTTCTAAAATTGAAAACATTATTTTTTTGTTACAATTCTATTGTTATTACTATTACTATTAACTGAGTAATCTTAGGATCTTTATACCACTTCTACTTGTAAACGTTCTACATTTACGTTATTTCTGCTGCAGTAGTTTCAATAAAAACACCACAAATGATAATTAAACTACTACTTACAGCAAGGTTTTCTTCTGCAAATATGTTTTAATATAATAATATAATATAATATAATAAGTTTTATTATTGTTATTACCTCATGTAATAGTGCAAAAACAGTAAGTACATTACTTTGTACAGAGACTAGTATTTCTGTGTGATCTGAATAAAAAGAAAGTCCAACGTTTCCTCGTGATATCACATCTTCAACATTAAATCATCATTTACCACAGCAGGAAGTGGCACCACCATTTTCAGAAGCTTGTCAAATGGCACTTTGGTATTATCATTGCTATTTTGACATCAGAGATCCAAGGTCCAGCCTCAAGGTCAGAGAAAGAAGAATCCACCAGGGTTTAATTCTACACAGCCCTTTGACAAATGCAGATTGGTGCTCATGAGACATGGGGCATTTCAGTGACTGATAGGACTGCAGGAAATGGGAACGTCGCGCTGATTAACCAGTGAGATGCTGCGCTAGTGAAGTGAACCAGGAACAACGGCGGCACAAACAACAGTTTAAGTGCAGATTCAGAGAGAGACACGCCATCACACAACAACAAGGAGAAGACGGACATATAATGCTCTTCATCTGGAGGAGAGGTGGAAGATGCAGTCAAACAATGGATAATATCACAATCATTGTTTAAAGGACACATATTAAGCTTTTATATGTGTGTGTGTGTGTGTGTGTGTGTGTGTGTGTGTGTGTGTAAGTGTGTGTGTGTGTGTGTGTGTGTAAGTGTGTGTGTGTGTGTATTTATTTATTTTTTTCAACTATAACATGAATAGATCATCTTATAACCAAAGCAAGTTGATTTCAGAATTAAGAGGCCCCGCCCCTCCCTGCCCCGCCCTGCCCCGCCCCGCCCTGACCCGTCCTCACATAGTAACAAGCAGCAGATTTTTTTGTAGCCTCAAATCCAAGACAACACAGGATCACACACACATGCTCAAATCAATCAAAATATAACTTAGAGTGAGCTAATGTTGATTGAGCACCGTTATGACAAGGTTAAAAGCTCATAAAAGTTGATTTTACATAATAAATCCCTTTTAAGAGATATGCAAAAGTAGACTCAAATATAGCATCTGTAATTGAATATAAATAAATAAAAAAGAGCACACAGAGCTGGACAGAAACTTGTAATGTGAACAATCGTTTCAAACAAGCAATACATGACCCCAACCAAGACATTTACAAAAAAAGATATTCACTTTTATCTTACACGGAACGCTCCAGGACTTTACCATTTCAGGTTAAAGAGAAGAGGACCAGACGTAGGATAATGTGCATCATATATGGACACAGTCAGATGAGTCACTGGTGATGAGGTTATGCTGATACTGAAGCAGAAGATGGTCAGACAAGGAGCTCTGGACGCTAGTTTTACTCCAACAACTATTGCTAAGATGCACAGGGCAGGCTTTTAAAAGTTAGAGAAGTAACGTGCAGCTCAGACGCTCGAATGCCACACACACAACGACTGAGGAAAGGGAAACGCGCAGCTTAAGTACTTACGTATGCAGCATCAAAGAACTACACACAACAACGTTTATCCTCACAGCGCGTATGCTCCAAATGTTATTTCATTTACCGCTCACCCCCTCGCCAACGTTTTGGATCGTAAGAGTTGTGCAGATCTACTTGTTTTGCCTACTTTAAAATACAGAAACAGATATGCACCAAATACTAGAGGTGGGAGACATGTCGAAAAATGGGCCGCACGTTCCTGACGCATTGTTAATATTGTCATTATTGTGATAATCAAAACAAAAAAAGATACATTTTTTGTCAATGTTGCCCACCCCAATAGATACCGAGCGTCTTGAAGACCGTGACAAAGTAATCAATGACAGACAGTCGACGGACAGTGACCCCTCAATCATTCGACTCCTGAACATGAACCTCTGACTGACAGATTATATGTTTCTGTTTCAATAGGGCTGAAAGAAAGATGCAAAATATATAGCGATAATTGGCATTTCTCTGACAAACATTGTGATTTAAACACTTCCAGAAAAAGAATCTCACACATTGCAGAGATTGTTTGTAAAAGTCTAAACGCTTCAAGTTGTATCCATAATAAAACAGGATATAAAAGTGGAAATCATGTTAAAACAGTGGCACTAGAGGTGGGCCATATATCAAAATGAAGATCTTATTCTGAATGTTGTTATGGAGATATGCAAAATTTGAATCGTTTTAGTAAAAATTTTACAAAAACAGCTGTTTGAAAATAATAAAAAATAAGAGTAATGTCTCAAATAATGTGATATTCCTGCACTTTTGTGAATACTTTTAAAGGCATTTAATTTGTCTGATAATTAAACCTCAATTAACACATTTGATGACATGTTTCAAACACATGACGATTTAATTGACTTAATATTGTCTGGATATTAATATATTAGGTGTTAACGTTAGTAGGTAATAATGCAATCTGCTAATTGTGACCATTCAAATTGTGACTCGACTAGACTGCGATTCATCTTGCCATCAACCCTATGCAGCCAAACGTATCAAAGTAAGAGAAAGTATGAGAGAAAAAGGAAGAAATCCAACATTTTACACAACTTTATCAGTATTTAAAAGTGGCCGGCCTCTCCACTTCCACTGGACTGTCCCGTGTTAGATCAGTGCTGCGCGTCTGTCACCTGCTGCTGATTACAGTTTTCATAAGCTCATAAAATGTGAGACGCTGCTGAGTAAACTGTGTGTAGGTCTGGGTAAACCTCTCTATTGAAATCACACAAAATGCAGTAGATTTCCTGTCTAAACGTGTTTTTGTTTGCAAGGGCTCGCATGCATGAATACATCTGCCACAGTCCCACTGCACAGCTGCTATGGAAAATACCTCAAAAGCCGGCATGAATCTTTTAACATTAGATAATTATTTCATCTACAGCTGTTTGGTAATAGAGAAAAAACACAGACGCATCAAAAGGTGCACGGCATGGAAAATGAAAGAATAAACTTTGGTGTTTACCTTGTGTTGTACGCGCCGTGGCATTTTTAATAAAGAAGATGGCTTTCCATGAATGATCTGTTTAACTGCAGACAGGAGGGAGAGAAAAAAGGGATAATTAATTACTTTTGTGAGCGAGTGCAAGGCTCAGACAATAAACCTGCCTGGTCGCCATGGATATGACATATTTGCTCTGAAAACAACACAATAATTAGCAAAGGAGAAAGATCCGGCGAGAATATGAGAACTGGGGCTTTAAAGTGCCACTGATCTGTTCCTATGTGCGTCTTCATCTGGAGCCACAACAAACACACAGCTCCAAACACACAAGAGCACATTGATAAACGCAGAAAACAGGGCCCTTTATTAAAATCACACATTGTACACGCTTTTGTTTGGATCATTAACACGTGAGCGGTTACTGCACTGAACGTGGAATTAAAAAAACCTGCCTCAGAGCAGCTCAGACCATGTACTGGAGAAGTACAATACATAACTCTATCTTTGGACTTGTCCACGTGACACGAGCACTTTAAACTTCAGTCTTCATAATGTCATAGGATTGTTTTTTTTAATATCTAACAGTTCTCAAATATGTGTTTTTTTTAATATTCAACACTTCTCAAATATTAACAGTAACTTCCTCATTTTTGTTTTAGCAACATATTGATTTATTATAATGCTTCCTCTATTAACAGTAAGTGAACATTGCACTAAGCCTTTGGGAGACGTTGTGTCTACAGTTTCTGACTAAATGTTGCTTTATGCAAATAGCCCAAATATAACCTTTTTGATCATTTCCAAGGTGTTGCTTTTGGTCATTTGGGAAATATTATAGGTTATTCTAAGCATTACAGGTGGTATATAATAGTACAGGTAATAGTATATATAATAGTACAGGTAATAGTATATATAATAGTACAGGTAATAGTATATATAATAGTACAGGTAATAGTATATATAATAGTACAGGTAATAGTATATATAATAGCACAGGTAATAGTATATATAATAGTACAGGTAATAGTATATATAATAGTACAGGTAATAGTATATATAATAGTACAGGTAATAGTATATATAATAGTACAGGTAATAGTATATATAATAGCACAGGTAATAGTATATATAATAGCACAGGTAATAGTATATATAATAGCACAGGTAATAGTATATATAATAGTACAGGTAATAGTATATATAATAGCACAGGTAATAGTATATATAATAGTACAGGTAATAGTATATATAATAGTACAGGTAATAGTATATATAATAGTACAGGTAATAGTATATATAATAGCACAGGTAATAGTATATATAATAGTACAGGTAATAGTATATATAATAGCACAGGTAATAGTATATATAATAGTACAGGTAATAGTATATATAATAGTACAGGTAATAGTATATATAATAGTACAGGTAATAGTATATATAATAGACTCTTCAATGCAGACGCGGAGCGTGATGTTGTGTTGTGTTTGTGTCGCGCTCGTGACGCGCAGACAGAACTGAGCCGAAACTGAGGCAAAGTTGCATAATAAAAGTAACAACTTCTGGAGCAGGAGCAGATCCTCCCGGTGGTCTGGAGCATCGCTGCTTCCTCTGCCGTGTGTCCGAGCCGCGGCTCTGGAGCGGTCAGGAGCGGTCAGGAGCGGTCAGGAGCGGCAGTGCGCGGCTGCCGCTGGCGCCGCTTTCTGTTCCCGCGCGCTCCGCTCCTGGTTAAAGTGTGTGAAGTGGTCGTGGTGCGTCCCCCACATGTGTCCAGACTCCACATGTGTCCAGACTCCACATGTGTCCAGACTCCAGGGACAGTTTGGTGTCGCTTTGCGCTGTGTGTGACTCCATGAGGCGACAGTAGTTGAGAAGAACTCTTACCTGAGGCTCCTGCGCTGCGTCTTCCGCTCACTTCATCCAGAGGGCGTCAATGTTTATGACAAGAGCTGGCATTTTCATACTTCTCACCTTTTTCTGTGTTTATGTTATTTTATTGTTGCTTTTTCTAATTTCTTTCAAGGAAAGTCGCCCGGAAGACGTGCCCTGGAGACCGGCTCCGAGTGGGAAGAGGAGTCCTTAATTGAATTGATGTCCGCGCAGGTGGCGCGTGGAAAACCAGGACTGGATCCTCCAGCAGCGTCAGATATTATGACCTCTGTCAAACCGAACTCCAGAACACATCACGTCATGTTCCCCTCCTGAACCTCACTAACACGTTTATTCTTCATATTTGTATCAGATTTATATGACGTAAAACCTGTTGAGCACAAACAAACCAACAGCTCCTTCTGGAGTCACACAATTACTTATTTTATTAAAAAAGACATGCATTGCATTGCTCTTTATACCTACACACTGTGGCTTGACATTATCAATACATAAAGCTAAACATTCTATTTATTCTCCCCTATTATTGAATAAAACATACAATTGAGAATATTTCGTTTTTATTATTGGTTTGTGTTATTTTTCAAGAGTTTTATGTTTTTTGTTGTAAAAGTAAGTTATTAGAATCTGAAAAATGAAATATCCCGTTAAAAGAGCTATGAATACAGGCATTTTAATTTGTAAGTATTGCTTTATATTGTTGGAACATGTGTGATTATTTGCTGTGTTTTAATACATATTTTATTGATTTATTTCATGCTAAAGCATGTTTTGACAGAAAACACAGTGTGACAGCACATCCTACCATGACATGGGGCAGTTTGTGACATTTGTTGCCTTTAATGGTTAATTTATTACAGTAAGAAATAAAACATGTTGTATTGCTTAGACCTATTTCAAGACAAACAATCAAAATCAGAACAGGTTTTTTGCCATTGTCAGTGAACACAATTCACAGGCATTAACTTACTTTGGGGACATACAACATACAACAATGAACAATAATGAAGCTAAATATAGCAATAAGGAAATTAATTAAAGAAAAAACATTTACGTTTCTAATTCGATAAATCTAGACTTAGCATGTACACAATGTTGCAGTTAAATCTGCAGAAGTAGTGCAGAAGTGAACAGTGAGTGGTATTCTGTGGTATGTTCCTCTGATGATGAGAGTGAAAAGCAACAACGGTCTCCCCTCATTATATGAAATCACTCATTTGAAAGCGCGCAGTGACAAACGACAAAACAAACCTGCAAGAAGACTAAACTAGTCATGTGATTGGTTATTCTCACCATATTCCTAAGGCGCAATGGACGATTTTTCGGCGATTTGAGAACGCAGGCGGAAGTGCTCATGCCACTCCCCCGTGCACATGCCACTCCCCCGCGCACATGCCACTCCCCCGCGCACATGCCACTCCCCCGCGCGCCTGCCACTCCCCCGCGCACATGCCACTCCCCCGCGCACATGCCACTCCCCCGCGCACATGCCACTCCCCCGCGCACATGCCACTCCCCCGCGCGCCTGCCACTCCCCCGCGCGCCTGCCACTCCCCCGTGCGCATGCCACTCCCCCGTGCACCTGCCACTCCCCCGTGCACATGCCACTCCCCCGTGCACATGCCACTCCCCCGTGCACATGCCACTCCCCCGTGCACCTGCCACTCCCCCGTGCACATGCCACTCCCCCGTGCACCTGCTACTCCCCCGTGCGCATGCCACTCCCCCGTGCGCATGCCACTCCCCCGTGCGCATGCCACTCCCCCGTGCGCATGCCACTCCCCCGTGCACATGCCACTCCCCCGTGTGGACTGATACAACACACACGTGCGTTTGTTTATTAGCGCAATGGAGCGCATCGCATCTCTCGTCTCCCGTAGATTTCCGTCTGCTTCTGCGTCAGCTCGAACTGTCTTTCTCCGTCTTCATTTTGCCCCGTACACTGAGGGAACTATATTATGATAGATCCATGCGCTTAGACACGCGGAAATGTGGGACGAGCCACACGCGGCTGCAGGTGAACGATAGGTGCGTTTTATGATTGATACGTGGCAGGACAAATCGTCAGTCCACGCCACGAGGAAATAAGACTCAAATTAATGCCAAAAAAATCGTCTATTCAACCTTTAAGTATTGAAATTGAATGAAATTGGTGACGATTTTGTTTTGAGGCGAGTCCAATCAGTCACGTAGCCTATAGCCTAGGTTTTGAATGCATATAGTTCACGTTATCTCCCTGGAGACCGGACGGCCCTTCCCTTCACCTTTCCTATCAGCGCACACATCAATAACACACTATAAGATATTCTCCCGGTGTGAACGCTGGCGGCTCGGCGCAGGTAAAGCCCACAGGAACAGCCCCACTGATCATGTATTTTAAACTTGAACCCTCCTTCTCTAAATTCTGCAGTCTCCTGGCCTATTGACAAACAGATTATTGCCAATTAGCACTTTTGTGATGTGTCCTGTTGTACATAATAAAGCATAGGAAGGATCGATGGCAAAGTCAACTAACAAGGAAGATAATGCCTTAATCCCTGTCGTTCTCAGGGGTTAGATGTAAGACCTGGTGTGGGCTGAATGTGGCTAATAAAGGGGAAAGAAGCTGATACGTGGCTGTTTTGTGGCATTTTATTATGTATGTACAGTTATGTGACTAGTTTTGGGCTTTATGCTGGTTTATTGACGTATCTCCTCCTACATAAATTCTCCTGTTAATGTTTGTTGTACATGACAATCACATAATCAGATATAACCGGGTCATAAAGCTGTGATTTTCCAACCACGAAAGAAGGAAGTAGGAAGTAGCGGTACTTATCGTAACTTGTTTGAATCGCTCAGAGAGAACTTTGGCACATTATTCATATTTCACGTGCATAAATGTTCGGACGACTTATAAGAGCTTGTTTCCTACGGCAAAGTGTAACAGAGTCAACATCAGCATTTGATAAAGTCGTTTATCAGATGCAGACAGCGTGCAGCGGCCTCATTTTGTCTAGTTCTGCGGCTTTTACGATGTACTATGGAAGTGTACTTTGTGTACTCTTAAGCGTTGGACTTCAGGTTTGTGTTATGATGTATTTGTAGGAAGGGATTGTATTTATTTGTAGTGAGTCATAATTGAGCGGGAAAAGAGAACATTTTGTAGATTTGCTAAATATGTTTTTTAAAATGAGCAGCTGCAGGAGAGTGAAATACCCGAACAAACAAAAAAATCTATATTCATCAAACTTGCAACTATTTGTCTTCCATATTTCCAAATGTCAGTTTTTAATGCGTTTGTTGACATTTTAAATAAAAGTGTGAATGATTTTCTTCCACTGTTTTTTCAACATTTAGAGCACAAAAGCGACACTGATTATGTATCGCTAATATATGAGAGTTCATCTGAGTTTAACCCAAAACACACAGTCGCCTCGTGTCTGACCCGGTGCTCCGTCTTCAGTCCGTCCACAGTCGCCTCGTGTCTGACCCGGTGCTCCGTCTTCAGCCCGTCCACAGTCACCGCCGCAGAACGAGGCCTCTCATCCATCAGCGCTTCTCCTGATGTTGCAATACTGTGATAGCGAATAATAAAGACGTAAGAAAGACCAGAAAATCAATAGATTATTCTGCAGATCACTTGATTCAGTAATGATCCAGTGCATTTAACGCCCGGTGTTGATTCATACGGGCGGCTCTCAAGGGCGCACCTCTGCCCCGCTGACTCTGCCCTGGTCCCACTAATTATCAAACATTAAAAACTAATCACAGCGACCCAAGGTTAAAAAGACACACTTTGCATAAACTAAAGATTTTTCTATCCGCGCGAACATAAAAACAGAATATCTGTGTCGAAAGGTCACTGTTGCGTGTACTACCATCACTGCTGTTTTATATCTCTTTTATCGACTAATTGTTAGACGTTCAAGCACTAGACCCAAAAATGATTATACAATTCAGTAAAACAATCAATACAACCCGGAACATTTGACTCAATGGGCTTTGAGACTTGAACGCTTGTTGGAAATGCATATTCTTAATCATTCTTGAAGGAAACGTTACTAGTTTGTTATTAGTTCTGTCCTTTCTTGATGTTCCACACACTAAGATCTGCACAAACAAATCAGTTGCATGATCTGTAAGTGCTTCATGGCAGAGTGGTTAGCATTTACACCAGGGGGATTACTCTTAAAATGTGACACAGAATGGCCTCTTTAGATCTGGAGCCAGGATCTCCAGGAATACTGTACCGAGCAGCAGGATTTGACAATTTAATTCGATTGTTAGATTGTCTTTTGGTTAAACACACAGTTTCAGGTAAATGTGTTTATAACCGTAGTTGGTTTGCAGTTGGCGTTGGCTTCCAAACATATTATACAGACAAAAAAAACAGACATAAAGTGTGTAGATTACTAAAAAATTTAAAGTGTTGATCATAGAAAGGGAATGAGCGTCACCAGAAGATACTAAAGTACATGATTTTACCAAAACATACAAATTTGACACCGTTTTCCCCAGTTTATAATGTTACTTCCTGGTTGGACATGAGCAGCAGATGGAACATAGGCCGACGTAATTCCACGAGTGTTACCTAGCAACCGTACTGTAAACAATGTTCGTCTCATTTGCTCAGTTATGATTTTAGACAAAGAATAAAATATGACAGCACCAATATTTTTGTCAAACGAATGAAACTGTAAGAAAATCATGTTCCTTGAGCACAAATTGTCCCTGAAATTTTGATGGAATTTTGTATATTAATGATTGATTCCTTTTTAGAACTTTCGTCACCCTGTAATCTTCAACTTTTGGTAAAAATGTCCCTTCAAAGACGAGCGTGTTCACAGCAAGAATGCAAGAATATTCCTAGCAAAGCAATACCACATCCATGGAAACAAGCTCCAGAAACCAGAAAAGTTACATACTTTTGAATCTCACTGTTTACAGTTTACTCCCTGAATATCTGCTCATGTGACATCTCCATTAATTACTCTCATGGATGTTTCGAGTGAACGCAGTGGTCATAATTCATGTGCAAAAGTGAGACGGGGCCTTGCAGACCTGTCGCCCGGGAGCGGCGCGGTGGCAGGCTCCTGACGAAGGTCGACTTGTTTTCAGTCACTTTGCATGAGCCGCTGCATGAACCGGCATTCACCTTAATGAAATAAAGACATGTACAAATGTCCTTTAGCAGGTGGCTGTCTCATGGAAGTTAGCAGAGGTGGCAGCTGCCGGAGTCTGGTAAACATGAGCGTTTTTGAGCAGCGCTGGTGTGTGTGCCGTGCGGTTAGATTGGACAGCTGTCTCCATACCTACCTCACTGTGCTGACTTAGAACTAATGCTCTATCAGGCCTCTGTATATATTTTTCCAGAGTTGAGTCCACACACACACAGAGGGACATTTGGTTTGACAGATGCAGCGCACGTGAGGAGCAAAGGACAAGACGGTTGAACTGTGTGAACCCAAAGACCCCAAAAACGATCGACAAACTGTCCCAAAACAGAAGCGCTGTAAGTTACTTTGAAAGGACGTTTCGAACGATAGGAACCTTTTTCAGTTTCTCGTACTTCTTATAGTACTCTGGGGACTTTTTTTAGCTCTGGCAGATACTTTCGAGTCAGACTAGGAACCTTTCGGTTACTTACAGTGCTTTTGTTGAGAAAATTTTTTCCTTCTTTCTCAGACAAACTTTATTGATCCACAATAGGAATTACTAGGACACTGGAGCTCCAAAAATACAATTCTTAATTAGTAAGTCGCAATTACAATTCTGAATAACAGTGAATAATTGCGTGGTATTGTTCATTTAATTTGAGTATTTTGTGCAGTTGTATGTGCTCAATAAGAGAAGGAAGAAGGAAAAATAGACTTTTTTCTTTTCCCAGCCCTATTTAATGAAATATTTCAATGTTCTACACGTCACAGATGCTAATTCTTTTAGATTTTTAGACATTTTCAGCCTCTGTCACTGTGTAAACGTGAGCAAGAGGGACTGGGTGGTTCCTCTTGTTTAATAGAATTGGAGAATTGAGCAAAAAAAAAACCTTACACATAATTATTTATCACCATTATTTAAAAAAAATCAAAGAGCAATGTATAGATTAGTGGGCATGTGTGCGTGGTAGGTAGGAGTAGTGGGACCTCAAATGCAGCACAATAAAGATTGTTCAAACATGTATGAATCACTCTTAATACAAGTGTCATTGGTGAAAACACTAAAACGTGTCAAAAAGCTGTTTTAAACCCTGATTTAAAAATGTTGTAGGTCTTTAAAGTAATTTATAGTAATTTATAGAAGAAGTTTGTATTCTGTATTGATTATTTATTCATATATGTGCTTCTCAAATACAAATATATATCTTTAGAGTCTTGTGGATGTTTTTAGCCAAACAAGACACCAGAGGACCGAACACAACAGTCATACAAAACACACTGTAATTTTGGGCTATTAGTGACTTTATCACATCCCAATATGTTTCCCCATCTGGATTATTTACACGTTTAGTTCATGGACAATACGAGCTAGGTGGCTACTTCCTCAATCACTTTCAACAGGAAATTAAGGTGCGGGAGCGCAGTATCTCACCAATCTTAACTTTTCGGAGCACAAACTGCCTCAGCGTTGGTGGATTTTTATAAATTAAATCTCATTGGAAATTTAGCTCCTCGCGTTAATAGTGCACGGACAGAACAATAAGCCTTTGTGCTGTTAGTGTATTAAGAAGCCAAAACAAACAGCACATTGGAAGGAGCTGGTCACTGCACCATATGGCGATGATAAGATGGCCAGGTAGAATCTAATTTTAATAAATTCCTAATCAGCTTGGAGGGATCCTGAAACAACGTGGTTAATGTGAATGTGTGGAGTCAGCGAGGGCCCTCACAGCTGTGGTCCTTAATAAGATTTGAGCTGCATTACCACAACACTGCACTCAATGTCACAGTCAGTGTCTGTCTGAACCGCCGCTTTCTTAAGGGATGCAAATACAGACACTCAAATGAATATGCCATACAAGATGATGAACGATACATTGTAAACAAGTATATGTAAAAATAGGTTTGGCGCTCAGACCTCGGCAGAGAACGGTGTGTGATGTCCAGAAGGTGCAGAGCAGGAGATGATGGGACTCTTCCCCCCCAGAGACACTGGTGCTGAAGAAAATAAAACCTGAAAGAAAATGAAACCCTGTAAAGGTGGTGCTGGGGAGGCGGAGGGCTGTGCGAGCTGAACTGCTGAGTGGAGGAGGGCTTAAAACAAGTGCTTTAAACAAGTAGGCGAGTAATTGGTAATTGGCAGCTGCTGAGCCTATCCCAGGGTGAGACAGGAGACAGCAGGAGGAGTCTTCTATATGCTATGGATTTATTTCACAGATTTGACACCAAACTCAAGACATGGACATTTTATGATTTCTAAAATAAGATGGAAGATGGAAACATTGGACGTAGATTAGAGTGTGTAGTGTCCTCCATCCTTCAATGCTGCTGGGGCCTCTCCTCAGGAGCAGTGAACCATCTCCAGATCTTGAGCTCAGCTTGGTCAGAACAACCTTCACTGGAGGATTTTACCTGTGGTTCATGTTTTCTCCCGGTCTGGCCCGGGAGTCGAACCCGCAACCTTCTTGTGTGAGGGCTAACCACTCTGCCATGCAGCCACTTTTCTTTTCTGACATTTTCAGTTAAATGCTATGATTCCATGGAAATGTTATTGTTTTGCCTGTAAAGGATTATCTATGTTAGCGATCATACAGGTGCTTGTGTTTCGCTTGTTGAGTTTTGCTGGAAAAAGTATCACTCGAATAATGTACATTCCTGAACAAGCTGTGACAAGTCGACTGAAGAATAACCATATTTTCATAATCCTAAATATCAGTACTATAAAAACACATACGAAAAGAACTTTATATAACAAAGACAGCGACATTATTAAATCAAAATGTAAAAAAAAATTATACGCAATTTCTGAATTATATCAATAATACACTTTATTCACCATATTTGACTAGTTGACTAATCAAACAATAATAATTGCTGACTATCCTTGACTATTAAGATGATTATCAGTGACAGCCCTAATTGTAAGCCGACCTTTATCTGAGAGCGAGATAGAACACATCTTTAAAGTGTCACGTGTCCAACAATAAAAATTAACACATTTATGAGCAAATAGTTTAGTAAAACAAGACTGTTTCAAATAAATAAATAAAACATTGAAATAAGCGCACTTTATCTGTCTCTGGGCCTTCTCGACTGCTGCTCTTGAACTGTAGATCTGATATGGTGCGGTGGAAGTGTGTGTGGCACATATCATCTGCTTTTTCATGCTTTCTAATAACAGGAGGTGAGGAGGGCCTGCGTTTTATCCTATTTGTTTTGCATCGCCGCAAAAATAGGAAACGGGGGCTCGCCAAGCAGCACCAATTTACTCTGTTTCGACCTTGATTAAAAGAAAATTAATTGGCACATCTCTCATTATGAGGTAGGCAGTGGTCGGTGACGCACATGAGTCAAAAGTAAGATAGAACGCATGAGTGAATGACACTGTGTGGACAATAAGTACTTTATTGTTATTCTTAGAAATGGCTCACTGTGGTCGTGATAAAACGCTGCTGTTATTTCTGTTAAACCATTTGTTCTTATTTAGTGAGGGATTTGTGAATTCTTGCTCAAATATTTACCACTGAACGAGATTCAATATTTTTTTCAAACATGATGAATAGGTTTGTCTGGAAATATGTAAGAAATCGTCCCTTTTTTGTTGCAACATTTTGTGTTTTTTTTGTTGGTGTGTGTCTTATTTCAACACTGGGTTTATAAAGCTGCAAAACAGGCCATTTCCCTGAGTTGTTACAGGAAACTGCCTCTAAAAATCACAAAGCAAACATTGAAATCCCATTTGTGTGTTGCGCCCCAGCCGCTCCTTCCCTCTAAGACACCATATGTCTCGGTGGATCAGCTTCAGGAGTTTTCAGTAACCGTGGGGTGTGATTACATGAGAATATGTCTGAGAGAAGGCCTCCAGGACAACCAAAATTCAAAATGCTATTTTTG